>NC_134091.1:101795906-102095906 GCF_000715075.1 Nicotiana tabacum
GCTTATGGTTAGGACTTGGGGCTTGCATTGGATGGTGCCGAGACTTGTGGTATTCTATATCATTATTGATTCTATATTGCGGTATTAGAACGGTGAAAGAAAAATATTTAGATTCATTAATGGGTTCTTCAGTGCATGCATTTTTACGATGAGGTACTCTTGGTTATAGCAGTCTACTAGACTTAGTGGATTTAGCTATAATAGGCTTGGTTATATACAAATGGATCCCAAAGAGTTTGCGATGGTTTGGCCACGACTTGCGATTGATGTGCTCCACAGGCATGGAGAATCTGTTATGTGTTGTGATTTTGTTCTAAAGAATTGAGTTAGTAGAAGGTTTTCGGTTGATGTAATGTCTATCCTACTTATGATTTAGAGTTGAAAATGGGATCCTTGTGTTTTTCATATGATAGCCTGATAGAGGTGGTGCGTCGTGTCAGATTGAGATTTCATGGGCAAGGTTACAGTTCGGTTTTTGAAAGGAAGGTCACGAGTTCTTGGCGACATGGAGATTTCAAATGTTTAGAGGATGTTAGTACCACCTAGTATCGCCTGAGAAGGGTGTGCGTGTTAGGAGATGCATTGTGTTTTGACTTGCAGATGCTCGATTAGTATTACGATAATTTCCTAGATGTTGACTGCTGGTGTTTAGGTTTTTGCTACGTGGCGCAGAAGCTCCATGTGAGTATTTGTTGTAGATGATTGTATATGAGTGATGTGCCTGTTATTGGGTGGTGGAGTTGGGTTAAGATATGGTGATTCCGGTATTCTTGAGGTTTAGAGACTGGACGATCTTAGAGGCAAACTATTCCATTGGTGCAGATTGTGAAGGTATGTTAAGAGTTGGACGGCCGATGGAATATGTTATGGATAGGTTACTATGGACCTTTGGAAGATTACTTACCTATTATGGGATGATCAGAATTTGATTTGGGGGCCGTTGGTAGGCCTAATGAGAATGTCTATCCTACATTAGAATGGGTTTGTTTACTATTGAGCAACCATTTTTGTGGATATGTCATCAGGAAAAATGGATGTTTTTTCGTGCCCTGGTTTGTTCCATATGTTTCTTTCTTATGATACGATGGGTTATGAGGCTGCTAGGCTATTTATGCACAGGATGTGACTTTATTTAGGCCTTGTGGCGAGGTTCGAGCGAGATGGCTCTTGGGGTGTTGAATTATTTATTGTGCCTCGGGTATGGTTTCATGTCTGTAGTACATTTCCCTATGCGTTTCTCCATGTTTATGGCCATGCACTTCACGTGTTTGTTGTTAATACACATGTGTTGGTTGATTGTGAGCAGTATGGTTCGACGGGTATTCCATATTGGGCGATATGTTTGGATAGGGCTATGTGCCGCAACAGAGATGTGGTAGGACATGATTCTTCGTGCTTACTTCGTGTTCTTTGCTTCTCCCTTGTGAGATGGGTTCATAGCGTTGTGCTTTGTGGTGGTATTTGTTTGACTTGTTGGGCGGTTCTCTAATTTGGATCTCTTTCCATCTTCGGTTATATTCGAGTTGTTGCTTGTTGGGTACATATTGCGTCATATGTTACTAGGTTACATTTCGTGTGGATTGTTGGTCGAATAGCTTCTACTGGGTGAGATGGGATCATTGGACCTGGAATTAGTGCAATCGAACTTGTATAAAGTATGTTTGGATAAGAATGTCATTAACCAGCTTAGAGTTTAGCAATGGTTCTGGTCAGGCGAGGGAACTCCACGAATTGTTAATTGGGTGAGTGGTTATGAGTTTCTACATGTTTCTTACATAAAGGCAGTGTTGTGACGGTTTGGAATAAGGTTTTATTTGATATAAGGTTTCCTACCGGTACCCGATTTAGTAATAAGCAGTTATTATAGTCAAAAAATATTATTGTGAATACGTTAGTTATGTGGTATATCATGTGATTGTATCTTGGAATATGGTTATGGCTTGATGCAGCTTGTTTGGACATCTATAGTGTATAGGTGGGAGATTCAGGTCTTATAATGAATGTTAGATATTGGAGATTGGGTTCTATGGTTTATGGACTAAGGTTGAAAAAAGGATCTTCAGTTAGGTTGTGTTGACATGCTTAAATGGATAAAGGTGACGTGGGATAACATGTGGGTGTGTGTATGGTGAGTTTATAAAGTGCTTTGATGGCTTTGAAATGACTCTTGGCACGTTCGAGAACGAACGTATGTTTAAGTAGGAGAGAATGTAATGACCCGACCAGTCGTTTTAAGCTTTAGCATTCCGTTCGGTGGTTTGAGACTTTGAGTAGCTTCATATGATGTATTATGACTTGCGTATATAGTCGATTTTAGTTTTCGAATGGTTCGGGATTGATTTGGAAGAGTGACTCTTGATTTGGAAACTTTAAGTTGGAAGAGTTGACCATGCTTTGACTTTTAGATAAAGGGACTTGGAATCACGTTTTTATGGTTATGATAGGTTCGTATGATGATTTTGAACTTGTACGTATGTTCGTATTTGATTTTGGAGGTTCCTAGAAGAATTTAACACTATTTGTCGAAAGTTGGCAATTCGAAGAACTTAAGAGTTCATAAGTTTGACCAAGAGTTGACATTGATGTTATTGGATTCCAATTGATGTTCCGAGACTCTGGATAGGTCTATTTAGTTGAATTGAAGTTGTGTGTAAAGTTTGGAAGTATTCCGAAGTGTGTAAGTGTGATTCGGACACTCTTTTGAAGAAATGAAAATTTAATAACTTAAGAGAAAGTCTATTCGGTTTGAGCCTCGATTCTTTGTTGTGATGTTTCTGTCGGTGTTTTGAACCTTTGGATAAGTTTGGATAATGTATTTGTACTTGTTGGTATGATTGGATGGTGTCCCGACGGGCTTACGAGTATTTTGGATTATTGGTTGAGTGACTAATTAAGTTAAGGATTTGGAGTTTGACCACAGTTAATATCGGGTCAAGATGACCTCTTTTCAGTGTTTTGAGTGCGTGAGCAGGTTCGTAAGTTTTATGATTAAAATGCATATATGGTTTGTGTCTGGGAGGTTCCGAATGATTTTTTGGTGCTAAAATGACGTTTTTGCCGTTGCTGATTTTTCTGGTGTAAACAATTCCGAAAATACCAATTATGTCATTGAAATTTTCGGACTTCCTCTAAAACGTCAAAACATCATATCTCCCTCATTCTAAAGTCAAATTGGGTGATTCACAAGGTTATTTTGGGTATAATCTCGCAAGGGTTATGTTGGGCTTATCAAATTTAAGTTTCGGTGTCATCTAGGATTTGATTTGAGCTGGAACAACTGCTGCATTTTTTTACTTATTCCAGAATATAGTCATTGTTTTCTCACAAGATTTTGGAGCTCGGATTTGGGCGATTTCGGAGGGGATTTTCACGATTTGAATTGGATAAGTATTTTTGACTAGATTTGTTTACGTTTCATGATTTCAACCTTGAATTTAGTGATTGTTTGATGAATCAAATTGAAGAAATTGGGGATTTTAGTAAAATCTTTTTTAAAAAATAAATTGTTGATTTGAGGGGCGATTTGAGGTCGGATTTGGATGAAACATATATATTTGGAATCGTATTGGAATGGGTGTTCGGAATTTATAAGGTTTGTGGGGTCCCGGGGTTGACTTTTTTTATTTTAGTTAAAGATGGAAGCTTTATTGTTCGAAATCGTTTCCTATGGCTTTTACTTATGATATTAAGTTATTTTGGTTATATTCGAGCTGTACTGAGGCTGATTTGCCCAGGAAAGGCTTCTTAGAGCTTTGATTTTGCCATTTTGAGATAAGTGTCTTGCCTAACTTTGTTGAAGGAATTGTTCCTATTAAATGATAGTTTTTGCTACATGCGGGGGTGATGCATATATGCGGTGACGAGTATATATGCACGTGCCATGGTTTCCATGTTCGGGAGAAGGAATTATATGCTTCTTTGTGCCTTGTGGAACTTATTGATCCCTTGACTTTTCCTTCATTTAATTCTATGACTAATGAAATAAATTATCTGTGTTAGGAATTATGTTAGAACGTATGACATCTTAAAAGAATTTAATGTGCTGATTTTGAGACTGTTTACACACTTAATTTGACCGTAGCGTCATAAACACCCATCTATACATGTTATTGTCTTGCTACTTGAGCTTCTTTATACATAATAAGAGGTGATGATTGGGGCCTTAGGTCAAAGTTTGGCATGATGGGTATTTCCGTGCGGTTTATATGATGTTGACACGATGATGTCACAACCCGAAATTTCTAATCTCGGGACCGAGATGGCGTCTAACATTCACTTGCTAGGCCAACCGATGTTAATAAAGAAATTAACCAATTTTCAACAGTAAAACAAAGTAATGACATTAAACGAGAAATAAACTCCAAATTTAACACTGTGTGAATATAAGCAACATGATACTAACTACTACCAGAAATCCGGATTCTCAAGTACATGAGCAACTAGAAGCCTACAAGCATAGTTTGAAATAATACAACTTTTCGAAAGAGATAAACAGTAAATGTAGGAAATGGAAGGGGACTTCAAGGTCTGCAAAAGCCAGCAGATCAACCTCGAGTCTCTGAAGTGAAAGCGATCCGAGTCGATGCACCTCTACGCACCGTTGGAACCAATACCGGTATCTCCACAAGAAGTGCAAAAGTATAGTATGAGTACAACCGACCCTATGTACTCCGTAAATGTTGAGCCTAACCTTGACGAGGTAGTGATGAGGCTATGACAAGACACTCACGTAAAACTCATGTGCAAGTATATATAAAGAAGAACAAATAACAAGAAGAACGATAAAATATTAAATGTGAGGGACATGCGAAAGGGGAGATATCATAGAAACTGCAATTACGAAATCACCAAAACCAGAAACCAAACAAGGAAATGAAATGAAGATCAATGACACGGCATCACCCTTCGTTCTTTTACTCTCAAATCTCTTAATATATGATAATGGATGCAAATAAGGCACGACAATACCCTTCATGCTTTTCTCTCTTACTCACCGAGCAACAATACAAACCCAAATAATAAAAGCAAGGAGGGAAACAATTTCACTTCAACTATGGTGCCATGATATCAAACTCAACTTTCAAAATATTCAACATCTTTGAAATAAGCAATAAATACGAAACGAATAATTAAAAAAAGTAATAATCTAACCTAAACATGGAAAACATAATCAATGAAACAATATAATACAAAGAAACAACTTCTACCCGCATGCTTTAACCCAATGACAACCCATATATACTTGTCATACGTGGTCCCCACACATAAAAACATGTATAAAATAGACCAACACGTTCTAATCCCTCAAGTCAAGGTTAACCACGGTAGTTACCTCACTCTGCAACCAAATCAATGCTCAACCGCGGTTTTTCCTCTAGAATTAGCCTCCAAACCAATCAAATCTAGCCAAATATAGTTCAAATAATTCAAAATAGGCTTTAAAAACTACTCATTAATGAAAGATATTCAATTTTGGTCATTTTTTAAAAATTTAAAAAAAGTCAAACCCAGGCTCGCTTGGTCAAAACCTAAGAATCAGACCGAAACTCGATTACCCATTCACCCCCGAGCCCAATTATATGATTTGTTTCGAAATCCAACCTCAATTTCAGGTCTAAATCTCAATTTTCTAAAAATCCCCAAATTCTACCCAAATCCCTAAATTCTACCATGGAAATCATAAATTTGAATTTGAAATCTCACAAAAAGTAATGGAGAATTGAAAAGAAATGGATTAAAGTTACTTACCACTAAATTTGGGAAGAAACACCTCTTGGAAAATCGCCCTTAGAGTGTTTAGGGTTGAGAAATAGTGTAAAATGATCTAAGTCCCGTTTCCCCCCTTTTTTACCCAGATGCATATGTCGCAATTGTGAGACAAGGGTCGCAAATGCGAGCCCTGCCTCAGAAGCTCAGAAGTTGCAATTGTGACAAAATTATCGCATATGCGAAGATCCCACCTTCGCAATTGTGGCCACAATCTTCAAAATTGCGAAGAGACTCTATTGTTGCAAGGCATCGCAAATGCGACCAAATGATCACAAAAGCGATTCTGTGCTGTTTGCAATTGCAAACCATTTCCTCGCAAATGCGAGGTTACCCAGTCTCAGAACCTGCTCGCAAATACGAACATTTGTCCGCAAAAGCGAAACTCGCAAATACGAGAAAGACCTCGCAAATGCGAGATCTGCATCAGACACCAGAACTAGGCACTGCACTAGCAATCTTAGCACTATCCAAACTCGTCTAAAATACGTCCAAAACTCCCCCGAGCCCCTCGGGCTCCAAACCAAACATGCACATAAGTGTAATAAAATCATACGAACTCGCTCCTGCGATCAAAACACCACAATAACACCTAGAACTACGAATCAAAGATCAAAATGCATGAAATTTTCAAAGAAACTTAAGAACTTCAAAACTCACAACCGAACGTCTAAATCCTATCAAATCAACTCCGTTTTCACCAAAATTTGCAAAAAAGTTTTAAATAGTAAAATGGACCTATACCAAATCCCGAAACCAAAATCCGAAACCAGGTAGCCATATAGTCAACCTACGGTCAAACCTAGAAAATCTTTAAACCTTTAAATTACTAGTTTTCAACAAAATGAAGTCAAATTAGGTTAGGGACTTCCGAATTCAATTTCGGGCATACGCCCAAGTCCAAAATCACGACGCAGACCCATCGGGATTGTCAAAATACCGATGGGGGGTTGTTTACACAAAATATTGACCGTAGTCAACTCAAGTCATTTTAAAGCTAAAAATCAAGATTTCTTCAATTTTCACATAAAAGCTTTTCAAAAAAAGACACGGATTATGCACGCAAATCGAAAAGCACTAAACGGAGCTAATGAAGCTGTAGGAACACGAAAATAAGGGCTAGAACTCAAAACGACTTATCGGATCGTCACATTCTCCACCTCTAAAAGAAATATTCGTCCTCGAATGGACATAGAAAAATACCTGGACTGGTGAAAAGATGGGGGTATCTACTCCGTATATCGGACTCGGACTCCCATGTAGCTGTCTCGATCGGCTGACCTCTCCACTACACTCTAACAGAAGGATAACTCTTAGAGCTCACCTTCCGAACCTGCCGTGCTAGAATAGCCACATGCTCCTCCTCATAAGTCAAATCATTGTCCAATTGGACGGAGCTGAAATCTAATACATGGGACGGATCAATGTGATACTTCTGGAGCATGGAAATATGGAACACCAGGTGAACTGCTGATAAGCTAGGTGGCAATAGAAGCTTGTAGGCCACCTCACGGATCTCAAAGGGCTCAACTTGCCCTTCTTCTCAAACCTCATCACACCCTTCATGGGTGCAACCCCGAGCAAAACCCTCTCTCCTACCATAAATGCAACATCACGAGCTCTCCGGTCGGCATAACTCTTCTGTTTAGACTGTGATGTACGAAGCCGATCCTGAATCATCTTGACCTTTACCAAGGTATCCTGAACCAAATCAATACCCAACAATCGATCCTCTCCCTGCTTAAACCAACCAATGGGCGAATGACACCGCGTCCCATGTAAGGCCTCATAAGGAGCCATCTGGATACTCGATTGGTAGTTGTTGTAGTAGAAAAACTCCGCAAGCGGCAAGAACTGATCCCAAGAACCCCCGAAATCCATAACACAGGCGCGAAGCATATCCTCTAATATCTGAATTGTGCGCTCGAACTGCCTACATTTTTGGGGTGAAATGTTGTACTCAACTCAACTCGTGTGCCTAACTCATGCTGTATAGCCCCCCAGAAATGCGATGTGAACTATGTGCCCCGATCAAACATAATGGACACCAACACACCATGAAGACGAATAATCTTGCGGATATAGATCTCAACTAGCCGCTCTAAAGAATAGGTAGTTGCCACCGAAATAAAATGCACCGACTTAGTCAACCTGTCCACAATGACCCATACTACGTCAAATTTCTTCAAAGTCTGTGGGAGCCCAACAACGAAGTCCATGGTAATACGCTCCCACTTTCACTCGGGAATTTCAAGACTCTAAAGAAAACCGCCAGGTCTCTGATGCTCGTACTTCACCTGTTGGCAATTCAAATACCGAGCCACATATTCAACTATATCTTTCTTCATTCTTCTCTACCAATAATGCTGTCTCAAATCCTGATACATCTTGGCGGCACAAAATCCAACCCTACATCCACAGCACCCCATCCCCTCTAATAGAAACCTACTTGGCATCGCCGTGTTGAACCGTGTCCTTAAGGATAAGCAAATGGGGGTCATCATACTGATGCTCTCTAATACGATCGTAAAGAGAAGACTGAGAAACCGTGTAAGCAAGAACCCAACTGGGCTCCAAAACATCTAACTTCATGAACTAATTGGCCAAGGCCTGAACATCTGATTCTAGAGGTCTCTCACCAACTGGAATATATTCATGGCTACCCATACTCATAGACTTTCTACTCAAGGCATCGGCCACCACATTGGCCTTCCCATAATGGCACAAAATGGTGATATCATAGTCTTTTAATAGCTCTAACTACCTCCGCTTCCTCAAATTTAGATTATTTTGCTTGAACAAGTGTTGTAGACTCCGATGATTAGTGAATACTTCACACGACACGCCGTAGAGGTAATGCCTCCAAATCTTCAATGCATGAACAATAGCTGCCAACTCTAAGTCATGAACAGGGTAATTATTCTCATGAACCTTCAACTGCCGAGACGTGTATGCAATCACCCTGCCATCCTGCATCAATACTGCACCAATCCCAATACGCGATGTATCATAATACATAGTGTAGGACCCTGAACCCATAGGCAACACCAACACCGGAGCTGTAGTCATAGAAGTCTTGAGCTTCTGAAAGCTCAACTCACACTCATCGGACCACCTGAATGGGGCACCCTTCTGGTCAATCTAGTCAATAGAGATGTGATCGATGAAAACCCCTCCACGAACCGGCAATAATAACCCGCCAAATCAAGGAAGCTCCGAATCTCTGTAGCTGAAGTAGGTCTAGGCTAGTTTTGAACTGCCTCTATCTTCTTAGGATCCACTTTAATGCCCTCGAAAGATACCACATACCCCAAAAAGGCAACCGAAATCAACCAAAACTCACACTTTGAAAATTTGGCATATAACTGACTATCTCTCAAGGTCTGAAGTATGATCCGAAGATGCTGCTCATGCTCCCCTCGACTGCGGGAGTATACCAAAATATCATCAATGAAGACGATCACAAAATAATCCAGATAAGGCTTGAATATTCGATTCATCAAATCCATAAATGTCGTTGGGACATTTGTCAAGCCAAATGACATCACTAGGAACTCATAATGCCCATACCGAGTCCTGAAAGCTGTCTTAGGGACATACGATGCCCTAATATTTAACCGCTGGTAGCCAGACCTCAAAGCAATCATCAAAAACACCTTGGCACCCTGAAGCTGATCAAATAAGTCATCAATCCTCGGCAAATGATACTTGTTTTTGATAGTGACTTTGTTCAAATGATGATAATCGATACACATCCTCATCGTACCTTCCTTCTTATTAAAGAACAACACTGGTGCACCCAGGGCGAGACACTAGGTCTAATAAACCCCTTATCAAGAAAATCCTGCAACTGCTCCTTCAGTTCTTTCAACTCAGTTGGGGCCATACGGTATGGTGGAATAGAAATGGGCTGAGTGCCCAGAGCCAAGTCAATACAGAAGTCGATATCTTTGTCGAGTGGCATCCCCAAAAAATCTACCGAAAACACCTATGGAAACTCACGCACAACTGGTACTGAATCCGTGGAAGGAACCTCCATACTAGGATCATGAATATAGGCCAAATATGCTAGACATCCCTTCTCGATCATAAACCGATCCTTCACATAAGAAATAACATTGCTAGTAGAATGGCCAGGAGTCCCTCTCCACTCTAATTGAGGCAACCCCGACATGGCTAAGGTCATTGTCTTGGCGTGACAATCCAATATAGCATGATAAGATGACATCCAATATGCCCAAGATAACACCAAAGTCCACCATATCAAGAAGTATGAGATTTACACTGGTCTCAAGGCTCCCGATAGAAATCATATACAAGCGATAAACACGATCTACAATAATAGAATCCCCCACATGTATGGACATATATACAGGAGAACTCAAAGAATCACGAGGCATAACCATATATGAAGAAAAATAGGATGACACGTAGGAATAAGTAGAGCCCAAATCAAATAGAACTGAAGCATCTCTATGGCAAACTGGAACAATACCTGTGATGACGACGTCAGATTACTCTACCTTAGGTCTAGCTAGAAATGCATAAAAATGGGACTGGGCACTACCACTCAGACTTCCACCTCTCGGACGGCCTCTAGCTGGCTGGCCTTCACCTCTAATGACCTGACCTCTACCTCTAATGGCCTGACCTCCACCTCTAGTAGCATGACCCCACCCCTAGCTGGCTGAGCGGGTGGTGAAGAAATCAGTGTCGGAACCATTACACCAGAACTCTGTTATGGCATGCCACCCTATGACCTAGGGCAAAATCTAGCGACGTGCCTCATATCTCCACAAGTATAACAAGCCCTCGATTCCTGAGACTGCTGACCCTGGAACTGGCCTTGTCAACCTGGATAACCACCCTGATAACTCTGGATCAAAAGTGCACTAATAGGAGCAGATGGTGCACTGTAAGCTAGCTGCTCAGGATGAGACACATAAGAACCATGACTACCCGAAGTATCGTTGGATGCCTGAAGCATTGACTGAAACGTCCTGGGAGGATAGCCCCTACCAAATGAAACCCTGCCTCCAGACGAGGCACCACTAAAGTACCAAAATGATGAGGCCTCTTCTCACCTACCGTATCCTATCCTGACCACGAACTATCTCGATCCGTCTAGTAATCTTTATGGTTCTCTGGAAAGAAATATCATCTCCGGTCTCCTTGTCCATCTGTAGCCTAATACTAAAAGTAAGTTCATCAATGAATCTCCTCACTCTCTCCCTCTCAATAGGGAGTACGATAACTACATGGCGAGCTAGGTCCATAAATCAGGTCTCATACTGGGTAACAGTCATGCTACCCTGTTGAAGGCGCTCAAACTACTTGCGATACGCCTCTCTCAAAGTGAAAGGAATGAACTTCTCTAGAAATAACTATGAAAACTGCTCCTAAGTGTGTGGCGGTGAACCAGCTAGTCTGCTCTGGACATGATCCTACCACTATCTCTTTGCCGAATCGGTCATCTGAAACACTGCAAAGTCTACTCCATTGGACTCAATAATACCCATGCTGCTCAGCAGCTCGAAGCAACGATCCAAATAATCATGTGGGTCCTCATAAGGTGCACCACTGAAGTTAATAGGGAAGAGCTTTTTGAACTTATCCAACTTCATCAAACCCTTAGAAGACATTGCAGACCTTTCCCCGATTTTTGTAGCCACAATAGGCTGAACCACCCCAACTGGATGGATTGGTGGAGACTGATATATGGGAGCCATCTGCTCTGGAGTGTGAGTAGCGGGAGTCTGTACTCCTCCCCCAGCCTGAGAGACGGTTGGTGCCACTGGAAATGCACCGGTCTGGGCCACACTCTCCATAAGGCCTACTAAATGGACTAGAGCATCCTGAAGCACGAGAGTGGGTATAAATTCCTTCAAAACATAAGCAGGTCCGACTGGTGCGGTCTGAGCTGGGACCTCATCCTCATAATCAATATGAGGCTCCACTATGGTTAGTGCTACTCATGCTCTAGGCTGGGCTCTACCTCTGCCTCGTCCCCGACCCCTACCCCTGGTAGTGGCTGCAATAGGGGGCTCTGGATCCTACCCAGCTGTAGATGTTGTGCGAGTTCTCACCATCTGCGAGATAACAAGGGTAGAATGGTTCAAACTTCAATAATGGAAATACAATCGCACGATAGTGTAACGACCCGACCGGTCATTTTGATATTTAATATCCCGTTAGGTGTCTTAAGTTCTCAAGCAGTATCATATTATGTATTAAGACTTGTGTGTGGTCAAGTTCGTATTTCGAATGATTCAAAATTGATTTCGAAGGATGATTCTTATTTTATAAGTTTAAGTTAAAAGTGTTGATCGAAGTTTGACTATTGTATAGACGACTCCAGAATAGTATTTGGATGATTTCAATAGCTTTGTATAGTGATTTTGGACTCATGCGTATGTACGGATTTGGATTTGGATATCCGTAGGTTAATTTGATGCATTTTGGCAAAAATTGGAATGTTAAAGGCTTGGAAGGTTAAGAGGTTTGACCGGGAGTTTACTTTGTGGATATCGATCTCGGATTGTGATTTCAAGAGTTGTAATAGCTCTGTTATGTCATTTGGGACTTGCATGCAAAACTTGAGGTTATTCCGGATTGATTTGATATGATTCGGCACGAGTTATAAAAGTTGAAAGTTCATAAGTTCATTAAGTTCGATTTGAGGTGCAATTCATAGTTTTGATGTTGTTTGATGTGATTTGAGGTCTCTAGTAGGTCTGCATTTTGTTATGGAACTTGTTAGTATGTTTCGACGGGGTCCCAGGTCCTCGGGTGTGGTTCGGATGGGCTACGAGCCATTTCTTCATGCTTTAGAGTTGCTTATTTTTGGTGTACCTGTTGTTCTTCGTGATCATGAAGGTTAAGTCGTGATCGTACAGTGATTCTGGAAGATTAGTGATTTGTTCATCGCAAACGTGATGGTGGTCATGTGTTCGCGAAGCTCTAGTTGTTTGTTGTCTGCGTTTGCATTCTTGTTTACGCGTTCGCGAAAGGGAGCTAGTAGAATATTTCTCATCGTGTTCGCGGTAGGATGGATGCGTTCGCGTAGCTTTGCGTCATTGTTCATCGCATTCACGAGGTATGTGCCGCAAAAGCGAAGCTTATTTTCTCTGGGCAGCATTTTCTCGCTTCGCGACCGCGATGCGTGTTGAATACCTCGGAAGAAATATAAGAACTCTATTTCGAGGGTTTGGCCATTTTTATCATATCTTGAGTTGTAGACCTCCGATTTGAGCAATATTTCAGAGGTTCTTCACGTGTTGGATTGGGGTAAGTGTTCTTCACTCAGATTTGATTTTATTTCATGATACCTTCTTTGTTTTTATCATTAAATTAGTGGTTTGCGTTGGGGGAAAATGAGAATTTTGTGAAAACTTTCAAAAATGTAAAATGATGATTTGAAGGCTGAATTGATGTCGGAATTGGATAAACTTGGTATGGTTGGACTCGTATCGGAATGAGTGTTCAGATTTTATGAATTTTATCGGGTTCTGAGGTGAGGGATTGGGGTTGACTTTTTGTTTTCATTAAAAATCGAAACTTTATTATCCGCAATTGTTTCCTATGGTTTTTATTAATGATGTTAAGTTATATTGGCCAGATTTGAGCCGCTCGGAGGTTGTTTCACACGAGAAAGTCATTTTATAATATCAGTCTAGCCTCTTTGAGGTAAGTATCTTGCCTAACTTTGTGTGGGGGAACTACCCCTTAGGATTTTAGTTGTTTGTGTTATTCGTCTCATGTGAAAGCCGTGTACGAGAGGTGACGAGTACGTACTCGGGCTTATATGTGGAAATTGACTGGCCTAGACCCCTGGGCATCTTTTATGTTCTTATTTGGAATTGTTAGCACATGTTATATCTTTTATTCGTCATGTCTATTATCACATGCTTTATTTGAAGCTGTCGTTACATGTCACATTCTTTACTTGTCGAGTTTGCTCTTATATGCTTTTATTTGGAGTTGTTATCACCTTTATCATTATGTGATTCTTTTATTGTGGAGCTACTCTTAGTTAATATTGTCGTCACATGATATCCTTTTGTTGCTGGGTTGTTCTCATGCATTTAGACGTAGTACTAGTTCGTGACATCTCCTTCATTGTTAGCCTAGTTCATACACTAGAGTCCGGTGTTTTCCATTTCATGAAAGTACTTTCACAATCGAGGTTATCCTTAAACAATTAATTGGAATTGAAGTTATCAAGATTCATTAATCTATTCTAATTAAAGTTGTATTTAAAGGGGGTATTGTTCTTTGTTGAGTTAGTTTCCTGTTCATTTTGTTGTTATTGAGATTCTATATACGTTGTGTTGAGTCGTGGGCTATTTGTTTTGAAAATATTAATATCGTTGAATCTTTGGAAAGGTTTTGGCTACTGGCACTTGTGATACGAGTTGATATGTTGTGTTGTTGTGATAATAGCACATGTGAATTGTTGTGTGGTTTGGTTGTTGTTATGCATAATATAAGGGTGGAATTTCACTGTTGTTGTTACGCGGAGTATAAGGGTGGCATTTCACCACTGTTGTTATGCGGGGCATAAGGGTGGCATCTCAATGTTGTTGAATGTACGGGGCGATACGGGTGGCTATTGTATTATTGTCTGGGTTAAGCGATAAGGGTGGCTATTATATGGAGTGATACGGGTGTATATAGAAGAGATAAGGGTGGCTAATGATAATGTCAGGGCAGAGTGATATGGAAGGCTATCGGAGAGATAGGGGTGGCAATGTCAGGGATGATGTGTGATGGTTTAAAGACATTGTGTTTGTGATTTTCATGTGATGGTGTGCTTTTCCTCGTGTTTGTGATATACCTTGCATGACTTGCTTTGTTGTTTCGATGAGCTATCCGATGTCTTTGATATTACTTGTTGACTTGGGCTGCAATAGTATACTCGTACAAGTATACACTGTAGCATGCCACTTATACTAGCTCAGGAGTATGAAACTTGACTTTTGTTGATCATGCCCATGTGTTCTTGTATTATCTGTTTCCATGTTGATATTGAGCCTGTGACCATGCCTGGCAGATTGTGATTGTGAGCCTGTGACCATGTCGAATGGATTGTGATTGTGAGCCTGTGACCATGCCGGGCAGATTGTAAATGTGAGCCTGTGATCATGCCGGGCGGATTGATATTTTGGCATGTGAGTTGTCCATCCGATTGTGAGGTGAGATGTGGGAACGAGGTGCCGTGAGTATATGATGGTGGGTTGAGACCCGTGACTTGTGACTATGAGATGAAGTATCACGCAGTGATTTCGTTGTGAAACTTGTGTTTGAATGGCTTGATTAATTGATGGTCCTTTGTGTTCCTTATTTGGTTTTAATAATACTTCGCAGTGTTTTTATTGTTTTACTGTTTATATAACTTGTTGGTTCTTGTTGCCATTTACTGACTTTCGCTTTCTGTTACTAGTTTTATACTTTTATACTGCACAAGCTATCTTGTCTAGTGAGTGTCTTGACTTGTACCTCATCACTACCCTACCGAGGTTAGTCTTGATACATACACCGTGGTGTAATCATACTACACTTCGGTATATTTTTGTGCATATCCAGGTACTTCGGAGTCTGTTAATCGTTAGATAGCGTATCAGATATTGCTGTGGAGACTTCAAGGTATACCTGCCGTCGTATTCGCAGGCCTCGTAGTCACCTTCGAAAGTTATTTTTGTACAGTTTATTTCTATTCTGGAACAGTTTTACTTAGAGATTTTCTAGTGAACTCAGTAGAGCTTATGACTTGTACTACTGTTTTGGGATTGTTGGCTTTGTATAAAAATTTATGTTTCATATTTTATATTTGCTGGTTAAATTTTTTCATTTATTTCAGTAAGCATTAGGCTTACCTAGTCTTAAAGACTAGGTGCGATCATGACATCCTAAAGAGAGAAACTGGGGTCGTGAGAAGTTGGTATTAGAGCTCTAGGTTCATAGGTGCTACGAGTCATAAGCTAGTTTAGTAGAGTTTTGTAGATAAGTACGGAGACGTCTATACTTATATTCGAGAGGCAACGAAACTATTAGGAAAAATCTCCATTTCTTTCATTCCTGTCATGCAGATTTGTAGATTTCGAAGTTTGAGCCTTTGTATCTCTATTCTGTCACAGATGGTGAGGACACACGCTACCGGATCAGCTAAGCAGATAATCGCACCCCCTGCTAGATCCGTGAGAGGCTGGGGCCGAGTTAGAGGTTAAGGAGGGGCACGTGCTGCAACTAGAGCACCCTTCAGAGCAGCAGTTGAGGAGCTGACAGTAGCTCCATTTGGGGGATTGGCACAGCAGGCGCCTGTTGTTACCCCCAGACTTCAGGAGACTTTAGCGTAGTTCCTGAGCATGTTTGGTACATTGGCTCAGGCGGGATTGATCTCCGTTGCACGAGCTACATCGCAGATTGGGGGAGGAACTCAGACTTCTACCGCCCATACTCTAGAGCAGTGGGCTCACATTGGTTAGGTTCCAGGTGTGGCTCCGGTACAGCCTGTTATTCTGATTTAGCCCAAGGTCAGGTTAAGGGCATTAGAGGGGAATCAACTTAGACTTACAAGGTTCAAAAGGTGTCACCCTTTTACTTTTAGTGGTTTGGCTTCAGAGGATGCACATAGTTTTCTAGAGGAGTGCCATCGTATTCTCCGCACCATGGGTATTGTGGAGGCGAGTGGGTTGCTTTTACTACATTCTAGTTGTCAGGAGCAGCGTATCAGTGGTGGCGGGTTTACGAGGAGGGTAGCCCAGCCGATGCAGCTTTACTTTCATGGACTCAGTTTTCATAGATGTTCTTGAGAGAGTTTGTTCCCCAGATCCTTCGGGATGTATGGCGCGGGGAGTTTGAGTAGCTGCATCAGGGCACCATGACGGTGTCAGATTATGCCATCAGGTCAGTGAGTTATCCCCCCATGCACCTACTTTGGTTTCTACAGTCAGAGAGCGAGTCCACATATTCATTGAGGGGCTCAGTTATGATCTTAGATTCTGTATGGCTCGGGAGTTGCAAACTAATACTCTATTTCAGCAGGTGGTAGAGATTGCAATAATGTTAGAGCGCATTTAGGGTGAGGAGAGGGAGGCTAAGGAGACCAAGAGGTCTCGAGGTTCTGGAGGGTTCAATGGATTCTACTCTTTAGCTATGACCCATTATGGCGGAGGCTCGGGAAGTCGGTTAGTTCAGTCCGCACTTCAGACTACTCGTAATGCTCTAGTTAGTCAGGGTAATCATGTGGGGAAGTCATCTTTTAGTGCACCACCGGCACGGGGTTCCTATATCGGTTATTCCAGTTATTCTTCACAGACTCAGTACGAGTAGCCAAGCCCACAGAGAGGTTGTTATGAGTGTGGTGATACTAGGCACATCATGAGAGATTGTCCTAGACTCGGGAGAGACGGATTTCATTAGGGCACTCAGGCTACATGCTCTATTCCAGTTGCTATTCCACCCGCACAGCCAACTATGGGTGGAGGACAGGCAGGTAGAGGGCGCCCTAGAGGGGGAGGCTCGGCCCGTTGATATGCTTTCTATGATAGTACTGAGGCCGCTTCACCAGATGGTATCGTTACAGTATGGTTTCGATTTTTATATAGGAGCATCATTCTTATCTTGATTTGGTTCTACTTATCGGGGTGAGTCATCTTATCTTGCTTCACATATGGGTGAGTTTCGTGATTTTGTACTCTACTTATGTGTTTACACCTATTGGGAGATTCTGTAGTGGTATATTATGTCTATCATTTTGTTTTGTTCACTATTAAGAGCTATGAGGCTAGAAGTGACTTTCTGTTACACATTGCGGTAGGTTCTGGTGTGATTTCTGGATGGTTTGGTTACGATTTGTGGTTTAGATGCTTTGCCGGTATGGGGAGTTCGTTATGTGATGCGATTGTTTTTTGCAAAATTGAGTTAGTGGATGTTTTCGGTTGGTGTAAGGTGTATTCTACTTATGATCCAGAGTTGAGGGTGAGACCCTCGCACTTTCATGCGGTTTGTTGTGTTTGGACCAAGTTGCGTGCCGCGATGGAGTTATATTAGGATGAGATCCTTGTGATTAGTTCATATATTTTGACCCTCCCTTGTGGAATTAATTCGAAGTATGGTACTAATAGGGATCCGTGCCTATCGGGCTTGTTTGATAGTTCTCTCACATGTTTCTCTTTGCATATTCAGTCATTTTGGCGTTGTGCTCATTGGGTTTTAGCTTGCGATGTGTGTGCCTAGGTGGCATTATATGCAACTTGTTGATTGGAGTGAATGGTTATGTGTTATTCATGTTTCTTGCATCGTTGTCAGTGTTGTGAAGGTTTGGAACAAGGTTCTAGCTGATATGAGGTTAATTGCCGGTGCTGGATTTGATTATGGGAAGCTATTGAGGCTAGAGTTGTTGTTATAGGCATATGTGTGATGTGTCACGTTGTGTGGTTGTACCTTGTGAGTGTAGGCATGTGTTGTTGCAGTTGGTTGAGGCTGATACCAGGTGTTGATGTAGGAATCGGGTCTTTGGAAAATGATTGGATGGTGAAAATTTTGGTTCTAAGGTATATTAGTGTGGGTTGGAGGAGAAACTTTAAGTTGAGATGGTGTTGTCGAGCCTATATGGATTGGGATGACATGGGATCACCCACAACTGTATGTACGGTAAGTTCATTTAGTGATTTGATGACATCAGAACGGTTCTTGGCACGTTCGAGGACGAACGTTTGTTTAAGAGGGGGAGGATGTAATGACCCGACCGTTCGTTTTGAGAATTAACGTCCCGTTCGGTGGCTTAAGGTCTCGAGCAGCTTCGTATTATGTATTATGACTTGCGTGTGTGGTCAAGTTCAAATTTCCGATGATTCGGAATTGATTTGGAATGATGATTCTTGTTTTAGAAGTTTAAGTGAAAAGAGTTGATTGGAGTTTGACTTTTGTTTAGACGACTCCGGAATGTTGTTTTAATGATTCCAATAGCTTTGTATGGTTCTTTTGGACTCAGGCGTATGTCCGGATTTGGATTTGGAGGCCCGTAGGTTAATTTGATGCATTTTGGGGAAATTTGGAAAGTTGAAGACTTGGAAGGTTAAGAGGTTTGACCGGGAGTTGACTTTGTGGATATCGAGCTCAGATTCCGATTCCGAGAGTTGGAATAGCTTTGTTATGTCATTTGGGACTTGCATGCAAAATTTGAGGTTATTCTGTATTGATTTGATATGATTCGACGCGAGTTGTAGAAGTTGAAAGTTTATTTCATTAAGTTCGACTTGAGGTGCGGTTCGTAGTTTTGATGTTGTTTGATGTGATTTGAGGCCTCGAGCAGGTCCCAGGGGCCTCGGGTGTGGTTCGAATTGTCTACGAGTCATTTCTTCATGCTTTAGAGTTGTTGGTTTCTGTTGTACCTGTTGTTCTTCGCGATCGCGAAGGTTAAGTTGCGATCGCGTAGTGATTATGGGTGATCAGTTATTTGTTCATCGCGAATGAGATGGTGGTCATGCGTTCGCGAAGCTCCAGTTGTTTGTTGTCCACGTTTGCGTCCTTATTTCTCATCGCGTTCGCGGTAGGATGGATCCATTCGTGTAGCTTTGCGCATTGTTCATCGCGTTCGCGAGGTATGTGCCACGAACGCGAAGCTTATTTTCTCTTGGCAGCAGTTTTGTGCTTCACGATCGCGTAAGAGGAAGAAGAACTTTATTTCGAGGGTTTGGCCATTTTTATCATATCTTGAGTTGTAGACCTCGGATTTGAGCGATGTTTGAGGGGTTCTTCACGGGTTGGATTGGGGTAAGTGTTCTTTACCTGTATTTGATTTTATTTCATGATTCCAACTTTATTTTTATCATTAAATTAGTGGTTTGAGTTGGGGAAAAAATGAGAATTTTGTGAAAACGTTCACAAATGTAAAATGATGATTTGAAAGACGAATTGATGTCGGAAATGGATAAATTTGGTATGATTGGACTCGTATCAGAACGGGTGTTCGGATTTTATGAATTTTATAAGGGTTTTGAGGTGCGTGCCTGGGGTTGACTTTTAGTTTTGATTAAAGATCGAAACTTTATTATCCAAAATTATTTCCTATGGTTTTTATTTATGAAGTTAAGTTATTTTAGCTTGATTTTAGCCATCCGGAGGTTATTTCACACGACAAGGTTATTTTAGAGTATCGGCCTAGCTTCTTTGAGGTAAGTATCTTGCCTAACTTTGTGTAGGGGAACTACCCCTTAGGATTTGAGTCATTTGTGTTATTCGTGTCATGTAAAAGTCGTGTACGCGAGGTGACGAGTACGTACTCGGTCTTATATATGGAAATTGACCGACCTAGACCCCTAGGCATCTTTTATGTACTAATTTGGAATTGTTAGCACATGTTATATCTTTTATTCGTCATGTCTATTATCATATGATGTATTTGAAGTTGTCGTTACATGTCACATTCTTTACTTGTAGAGTTTGCTCTTATATGCTTTATTTTGAGTTGTTATCACCTTTATCATTATGTGATTCTTTTATTGTGGAGCTACTCTTAGTTGAAATTGTCATCACGTGATATCCTTTTGTTGACGGGTTGTTCTCATGCATTGAGACGTAGTACTAGTTCGTGCCATCTCCTTCATTGTTAGCCTAATTCATACACTAGAGTTGGGAGTTTGCCCTTTCATGGAAGTACTTTCACTATCAATGTTATCCATAAACAATTAATTGGAATTGAAGTTATCGAGAGTCATTAATCTATTCGAATTGAAATTGTGTTTAAAGGGGGTGTTGTTCCTTGTTGAGTTAGTTTCCCGTTTATTGTGTTGTTATTGAGATTCTATATACGTTATGTTGAGCCGTGGGCTATTTGTTATGAAAATATTGATATCGTTTAATCTTTGGAAAGGTTGTGGCCTACGGGCACTTGTGATACGAGTTGATATGTTGTGTTATTGTATGGTTTGGTTGTTGTTATGCGGAGTATAAGGGTAGAATTTCACCGTTGTTGTTATGCGGAGTATAAGGATGGCATTTCACCACCGTTGTTATGCGGGGCATAAGGGTGGCATTTCACCACCGTTGTTATGCGGGGCATAAGGGTGGCATCTCCCTGTTGTTGAATGTACGGGGTGATACAGGTGGCTATTGTGTTATTGTCCGGGCGGCGCGATAAGGGTGGCTATTATACGGAGTAATATGGGTGGCTATAGGAGAGATAAGTGTGGATAATGTTAATTTTAGGGCAGAGTAATACTGATGGCTATCAGAGAGATAAAGGTGGCAATGTCAGGGATTATGTGTGATGGTTTGGAGACATTGTATTGGTAATTTTTGTGTGATGCTGTGTTTTTCCTTGTGTTTGTCATACACCTTGCATGACTTGCTTTGTTGTTTCGATGAGCTATCCGATGTCTTTGATATTACTTGTTGACTTGGGCTGCAATAGTACACTCGTACAAGCATACACCGCATCATGCCACTTATACTAGCTCAGGAGTATGAAACTTGACATTTGTTGATCATGCCCATGTGTTCTTGTATTATCTGTTTCCATATTGATATTGAGCCTGTGACCATGCTGGGCGAATTATGATTGTGAGCATGTGACTACGCCGGGCGGATTGTGATTGTGAGCATGCGACAATAACGAGCGGATTGTGAATGTGATCATGTGATCATGCCGGGTGGATTGAGATTTTTGCACCTGATTTGTTCATGCAGTTGTGAGGCGAGATGTGGACACAAAGTGCGATGAGTATATGATGGTGGGTTGAGACCCGTGACTTATGACTATGAGATTAAGTATCACAGAGTGATTTCATTATGAAACTTGTGTTAGAACGGCTTGATTAATTGATGGTCCTTTGTGTTCCTTATTTGGTTTTAATAATACTTCGCAGTGTTTTTATTGTTTTACTGTTTATATAACTTGTTGGTTCTTGTTGCCATTTACTGACTTTCGCTTTCTGTTACTAGTTTTATACTTTTATACTGCACAAGCTATCTTGTCTAGTGAGTGTCTTGACTTGTACCTCATCACTACTCCATCGAGGTTAGTCTTGATACTTACTGGGTACCGACCGTGGTGTACTCATATTACACTTCTGCATATTTTTGTGCAGATACAGGTACTTCGGAGTCTGTTGATCGTTAGATAGTGGATCAGATATTGCTGTGGAGACTTCAAGATATACCTGTCATCACATTCGCAGGCCTCAGAGTCACCTTCGAAAGTTATTTCTGTACAGTTTATTTCTATTCCGGAACAGTTGTACTTAGAGATTTTTTAGGGAACTCACTAGAGCTTATGACTTACACTGCCAATTTTGGGATTGTTGGCTTTGTATAGAAATTTCTGTTTCATATTTAATATTTGTTGGTTGAATTTTGTCATTTATTTCAGTAAGCATTAGGCTTACCTAGTCTCAAAGACTAGGTGCCATCGCGACATCCTACGGAGAGAAAATGGGGTCATAACTGATAGGGAAAGTAAGAAGTGAAATTTTCCTGAAACTCCATAGCCTCTAGAAGATAAGTATAGACGTCTCTGTACCAATCCTCCAGACTCTACTAAGCTGGCTCATGACTCGTGAGACCTAAGCAACATAGTGCTCTGATACCAACTTGTCATGACCCGAAATTCCCAACCTCGGGATCGTGATGGCGCCTAACATCTACTTGATAGGCAAACCGATGTTAATAATGAAATTAACCAATTTTCAACAGTTAAAACAAAGTAATAACATTAAACGAGAAATAAACTCCATATTTAACACTATGTGAATATAAGCAACGTGATACTAACTACTCTCAGAAATCCGAAGTCACAAGTACATGAGCAACTAGAAGTGTACAAGCATAGTTTGAAATAATACAACTTCTTGAAAGAGATAAACAGTAAAGGTAGGAAATGGAAGGGGACTTCAAGGTCTGCGAACACCAGCCGATCTATCTCGAGACTCCGAAGTGAAAGAGATCCGAGTCGACGCACCTCTAAACACCGCTGGGACCAATACCAATATCTGCACAAGAAGTGCAGAAGTGTAGTACGAGTACAACCGACCCAATGTACTCCGCAAGTGTTGAGCCTAACCTCCACGAGGTAGTGACGAAGCTATGACAAGACACCTACGTAGATAAACCTGTACAAGTATAAAGCAGCAACAATAATAGAGAATGATAAAATTATAACTGGGAGGGGACATGCAAAATGGGAGATATCATATAAACTGTAAGTATGAAATCACCAAAATCGAAAACCAAACAAGGCAATGAAATGAAGATGAGTGGCATGGCATCACCCTTCGTGCTTTTACTCTCGTCCTCTCCATGTAATATCATGAATATTATAGAACGAAATCACCCTTCGTACTTTTACTCACCGGCACGGCATCACCCTTCGTTCTTTTACTCCCAAATCTCTCAATATATTATAATGAATGGAATAAGGCGTGGCAACACCCTTCGTGCTTTTTTATCTTCCTCATCAAGCAACAATACAAACTCAAATAATAAAAGTAAGGGGAGAAACAATTTCAATTCAACTATGGTACCCTGATATCAAACTCAACTTTAAAAATATTCAACATCTTTGAAATAAGCAATAAATGCTAAACGAATAATTATAAAAAAGTAATAACTTAACATAAACTTGGAAAACATAATGTGATGACCCAAAATGTCATATTTAAATTTAATAAGTAATTATGTGTTCTAAGATCTCGAAAAGCATCATTTATCATTCCTCGACTTGTGTGCGCAGTCCGAAAAATTTTCCGGAAAGTTTTTATGTGAAAAATGGATTAAAATGAGAAATAGAGCTTTAAAATTCAAGTGAGTTGACCTTAGTCAACATTTTTAGCAAACGGACCCAGATCGTTGTTTTAACAGTTTTGGTAACTCCGTATCGTGATTTGGGACTTGGGCGTATGCCCGAAATTTAATTTGGAGGTCCCTAGCTCGAGTTATGACCATTTAACGGAACTAGCAATTTAAAGGCTAAATGTTCCAAGTTTGACCACGGGGTTGACTTTTTGATATCGGAGCCGGAATCCGATTCTGGAAATTGGAACTGCTCCGTTATGTCATTTATGACTTGTGTGCCAAATTTGAAGTCATTTCGGATTCATTTAATATGTTTTGGCACGGGATTTGCAAATTAAAAGTTTAAAACTCAAAGTTTGAATCGGGGTGTGAATTGTAATTTCAGTATTGTTTGACGTGATTTTAGACCCCGAGTCAGTTCGTATTATGTTATGGGACTTGTTGGTATATTCGAGCGGGGTCCCGAGTACCCCGAGAGTAAAACGGATTGAAATCGGAACAAGAATTGGACTTAAGCAAAATCTGAAATTTTGAGTTATGGTGTAATCGCACCTGTGGAATTTTGACCGCAGGTGCGAGCTCGCAGAAGCGAGTCTTCTATCGCAGATGCGGTCTTCATAGGTGCGGCCCTTTTGCGCAGACACGGACGTCGCAGGTGCGACATTTTGTCCGCAGGTGCGAACCTCGCCTGGCAGCCCCACTTCGCAAATGCGAGCTTTGTCTCGCAAATGCGAGACCGCAGATGCAAAAATTTAGCCCGCAAATGCGAAAATGCTGGGCAGAATACATAAAATCGGGTCTTAGTCATTTTTACTCATTTTTGAGTTTTAAGTCTCGGATTTGGGCGATTTCAAGGGGAATTTTCACGACTTTGAACTGGGTAAGTGTTCTTTATCATAAAGTGATTATATTTCACAAATCTATGTCTATATTCATCTTTTATTTCGGATTTAGATGGAAGAAATTGAAATTTTTGTAAAACTTTCCAAAAACAAAAAATTTAGATTTGAAGGTCCATTTGATATCGGAATTGGACAAATTTGGTATGGTTGAACTCGTATCGGAACGGGTGTTCAGACTTCGCGAGTTTTTCTGGGATTTGAGATGTGGGTCCCACTGCCGAATATTTTAATGAATTTCGGATTTTTATCCGAAAAAATTATAAATTCATATAGAATTAATTCCTATGATTAGTATTGAATATATTGAATTGTTTGTGAATAGATTTAAAACTTTCGGAGGCAAATTTAAAAGGAAAAGTTGTGGTTGAATAATTGATTGGAATTTGCAAAGCGAGGTAAGTGACGGGATTAACCTTGACTTGAAAGAATAGAACCCTTAAATTATTTGTTATGTGAATTGCATGTAAACGACGTATAGGTGAGGAGTGGGTTGTAAATTAATAAAATAAATTAATTATTATATTAATTGTTTCTCTCTTATTCTATGCAAATATAAATTCTTGAATTCCTGCATTAATTGTTACATGCTATTTGAATTATGTGCCATAATTGTTATTTGACATTTAGCATAATAAATATTAAACTGCCTATTTGCTCCCTGATTTCCATAATAATTTGCTATTTGTCATTGTTTTCTTCATAATTAAACCATAATTATTGTATGCTTGTTGTCTCGTAATTTTATATTAATTGTTACATTTATTGGAAAAAATTTCTTCTATAAGAATTGGTAAATGAAAATGTTGGAGGAGTGGGTTGCACGCCGCAATAGACTTATTAAAATTCAATATTGGAGGATCAGGTTGCATGCCGCAACAGACTTGTTAAAAAGTTAATATTGGAGGATCGGGTTGCACGCCGCAACAAACTAGATTAAAATGAATATATTGGAGGAGCGGGTTGCACGCCGCAACAGAACTGGATGTGGATATATTGTGAGAGCGGGTTGCACGCTGCAACAGAAATAATGGAATTGATAATTGGTTATGACTGCTGAGTTGCCTTCAATTATTATAAATGAATTACCTGATTTATTCCTATTATTGTTGTTGTTACTAATATTGCGTACATGTTAATGTAAGTGAACCGCCTTAGCCTCGTCACTACTTCGCCGAGGTTAGGCTCGGCACTTACCAGTACATGGGGTCGGTTGTACTGATACTACACTCTGCACTTCTTGTGCAGATTTTGGAGTTGGTCCCAGCGGCGTACCATAGACTTACTCGGATTTCAGCTATCAGAGGAGACTTGAGGTATAACTGCATGGCGTCCGCAGTTCTAAAGTCCACGGGACTGTTGTACTTTAGCTGTGTGTTTATTTTCAGACAACTTTATATTATTCAGACCTTTATTTGTATTTATTCTAGAAGCTCGTACACTTGTGACACCAATTCTAGGATGGTATTTAGACACTGTTGTTTGATGGATTATTTCACTATATTTCAAACTTTGCTTCCGCATTGGTTTCCTTGTTATTAATAAATTTGAAATTGTTTTAAAAATGGATAATATTATTCTAATGTTGGCTTGCCTAGCAAGTGAAATGTTAGGCGCCATCACTGTCCGAAGGTGGGAATTTCGGGTCGTGACAGTTGGTATCAGAGCACTAGGTTACATAGGTCTCATGAGTCACGAGCAAGCTTAGTATAGTCTGAAGGATCGGTACGGAGACGTCTATATTTATCTCTTAGAGGCTATGAAGTTTAGGAACAATATCACTTCTTTCTTATTCTGTCGTGCGATTTTATTCTATTATCGATGATTGAACCATTCTACTCTTATTCTCTCACAGATGGTGAGAACACGTAATACTTCTACCGATGGACAGGGACCAGAACCCCCAGTGGCAACTATGGCCAGGGGTAGAGGTCGAGGCTGAGGTCGTGCTAGAGGCCGAGGCAGAGGTAGAGCTCAGTCCAGAGCTCGAGCAGCTGCACTTGTTGTAGAACCTTAGGTAGACCTTCAGGAGGAGGTCCCAATTCAGAATGTACCAGTTGGACCAGTTCAGGTCCCGGAAGGATTCATAGCCACTCCAGTGCTTCAGGACGCTCTAGTCCGATTGGTGAGTCTTATGGAGGGTGTGGCCCAGAATGGTACATTTCCAGTAGCACCAGCCGTCTCACAGGCTGGGGGAAGAGCACAAACTCCCACTACTCCCGCTCCGGAGCATATGGCTCCCCAGAATCAGGCTCCAGCCGCCCCGCCAGTTGGGGTAGTTCAGCCAGTTGTTGCGGCACAGACCGGTGATAGGCCCGCCATGTCTTTTGAGGCCTTATTGAGACTGGATAAGTTCACTAAGCTCTTTCCAGTTCACTTCAGTGGTACACCTTCTAAGGACCCACAGGATTATCTTGAATGCTGCAATGAGGTGCTGTGGAACATGGGTATAGTTGAGACCAATGGGGTTGATTTTGCTGTATTCCAGATGACGGGTTCCGCCAAGAGGTGGTGGAGAGATTACACATTGACCCGACCAGTCGAATCACCTGCACTTACCTAGGAGCAGTTCTCTCAGCTATTTCTGGAGAAGTTCCTCCCTATCACACTGAGAGAGGAATTTCGCAAGCAATTCGAGCGTCTACAGTAGGGCAGTATGACTGTTACTCAGTATGAGTCCCGTTTTGTGGATTTGGCCCGTCATGCTCTCCTTTTACTACCTACAGAGGGAGAGAGAGTGAAGAGGTTCATTAAGGGACTCACACACCCTATCAGACTTCAGATGGCCAAGGATACCGGAGGTGAGATTTCTTTTCAAGCGGCTGCTAATGTCACAAGGAGGATCGAGATGGTTCTTACATAGGAAAGAGGGCAGAGGTCTGATAATAGGCCTCATCAATTTGGTGGTTACAGTGGTGCCTCGTCTGGAGGCAGGGGTAATTTTGGTAGGGGTCATCCTCCCAGACCGTTTTATTCAGCACTTCATGTATCTCCCGGTGCTACAGGGAGTCACGGTCCTATTATGCCTTACTCTGGACAGCCAGTATTCAGTGCACATTCAGCTTATATCAGTGCACCACCACTCCAGAGTTACTACAGTGGTTATCCGGCCCATCTGGGTCAGCTTCAGCTTCAGCAGCCACGGCATCAGGATAGGTGTTATGAGTGTGGGAACATTGGTCACATCAGGAGGTATTGCCCTAGATTTGGGAGTAACACATCTCGGCAAGATTCTCGTGCCATCATATCGGCACCGGTTGCTTCACCGCCTACTCAGCCAGCTAGAGGTAGGGGTCAGGCAGTTAGAGTTGGAGGTCATGCCATTGAGGTGGAGGTTAGACCGTTAGAGGTGGAGGCCAGCTAGTTAGAGGCCGTCCCAGAGATGCAATTCAGAGTGATGGGGCCCAGCCCCAATTTTATGCTTTTCCAGCTAGGCCTGAGGCCGAGTCATCTGATGCTGTGATCACAGGTGTTATTCCAGTTTACCATATAGATGCTTCAGTTCTATTTGATCCAGGATCTACTTATTCCTATGTGTCCTCCTATTTTGCTTAATATTTTGTTGTGCCTTGTGATTCTCTGAGTGCTTCTGTGTGTGTATCTACACCGGTGGAAGACTCTATGGTAGTAGATCATGTCTACCGTTTGTGTGCGGTTACTATTGGTAATCTTGAAACTAGTGTGGATCTTTTACTTTTTGATATGGTAGATTTTGATGTCATCTTGTGTATGGATTGGTTGTCTCCTTATCATGCTATATTGGACTGTCATGCCAAGACAGTGACCCTAGCTATGCCGGGGTTACCTCGATTAGAGTGAAAAGGAACTCCTGGCCATTCTGCCAGCAGGGTTATTTCTTATATGAAAGCTCGGCGTATGGTAGAGAAAGGGTGTCTAGCCTATTTGGCTTATATTCGCGATCCCAGTGCAAATGTCCCTTCTATGGACTTAGTACCAGTTGTTCGTGAATTTTCAGAAGTATTTCCTGCAGATCTGCCAGGGATGCCACCCGATAGAGATATTGACTTCTGTATTGATTTGGCTCTAGGCACTCAGCCCATTTCTATTCCACCATACCGTATGGCCCCGCTAGAGTTGAAAGAATTGAAAGAGCAGTTACAAGCCTTGCTTGATCAGGGATTCATTAGACCCAGTGTCTCGCCCTGGGGTGCACCAGTATTATTTGTAAAGAAGAAAGATGGCTCGATGCGGATGTGTATCAAAAATAAATATCCGTTGCCAAGAATTGATGACTTATTTGATCAGCTTCAGGGTGCCAAGGTGTTTTCGAAGATTGATGTGAGATCTGGTTACCATCAGTTGAAGATTAGAGCGTATGATATCCCTAAGACAGCTTTTCGGACTCGGTATGGGCATTACGAGTTCCTAGTGATGTCATTTGGGTTGACAAATGCTCCAGCAGCATTTATGGATTTGATGAATCGGGTGTTCAAGCCTTATTTGGATTCTTTTTTGGTTGTAATCATTGATGATATCTTGATTTACTTCAGCAGTCGGGAGGAGCATGAGCAGCATCTTCGAAGTGTGCTTCACACCTTGAAGAATAATTAGTTATATGCCAAATATTCAAAATGCTAGTTTTGGTTAGACTCAGTTGCCTTTTTGGGACATGTTGTATCGGCATAAGGCATAAAGGTGGATCCTAATAAGATTGAGGCTATTCAGAATTGGCCTAGACCTACTTCGGTTACAGAGATCCAGAGTTTCCTAGGTTTGGCAGGTTATTATCGTCGGTTCGTGGAAGGGTTTTCATCTATAGCAAGCACCTTGACCAGACTAACCCAGAAGGGTGTTCCATTCAGATGGTCAGACGAGTGTGAGTTGAGCTTTCAGAAGCTCAAGACCGCTTTGACTACGACGCCAGTATTGGTATTACCCACAGGTTCAGGATCGTATACGGTATATTGTGACGCATCTCACATTGGGCTTGGTGCAGTATTAATGCAAGATGGCAAGGTAATTGCATATGCGTCGCGACAGTTGAAATTTCACGAGAAGAATTATCCTGTTCATGACTTAGAATTGGCACCTATTGTTCATGCGCTAAAGATTTGGAGGCATTACCTCTACGGTGTCTCGTGTGAGGTATTTACTGATCATCGTAGCCTTCAGTATCTGTTCAAACAAAAAAATCTTAATTTGAGGCAGAGAAGATGGTTGGAGTTGTTGAAAGACTATGATATCACCATTTTGTATCACCCCGGAAAGGCCAATGTGGTGGCCAATGCTTTGAGTAGAAAGGCTGTGAGTATGGCAGCCTTGCGTATATTCCAGTTGGTGAGAGACCATTAGCTGCAGATGTTCAAACTTTGGCTAATCAGTTCGTGAGGTTAGATGTTTCAGAACCCAGCCGGGTTCTAGCTTGCACAGTCGCTCGGTCTTCTTTATATGACCGCATTAGAGAGAGGCAGTATAATGATCCTCATTTACTTGTCCTTAAGGGCACGATGTGGTACGGTGATGCCAAAGAGGTTGCTGTAGGGGAAGATGGTGTTCTGCGAATGCAAGGCCGTATTTGTGTGCCTAATGTGGATGGGCTTCGTAAATTAATTCTTGAAGAGGCACACAGTTCCAGGTATTCTATTCATCCAGGTACCGCAAAAATGTATCAAGATTTGCGGCAACATTATTGGTGGAGGAGAATAAAAAAGTATATAGTTGCATATGTAGCTCGGTGTCTGAATTGTCAGCAAGTTAAGTACGAGCATCAGAGACCTGGTGGTTTGTTTCAGAAGTTAGAAATTCCTGAGTGGAAGTGGGAGCGTATCACAATGGATTTTGTTGTTAGGCTCCCACGGACTCAGAGAAAATTTGACACAGTTTGGGTCATTGTGGACAGGTTGACCAAGTCAGCCCATTTCATTCCAGTAGCGGTTACCTATTCTTCAGAGAGGTTACCTGAAATTTACATTCGTGAGATTGTCCGCCTTCACGGTGTGCCCGTGTCTATTATTTCAGATCGAGGTACGCAGTTTACCTCAGGATATAGTTGCATATGTAGCTCGGTGTTTGAATTGTCATCAAGTTAAGTACGAGCAGTTTACCTCACATTTTTGGAGGGTTGTACAGTGTGAGTTAGGCACGCGGGTGGAGTTGAGTACAGCATTCCATCCACAGACAGACGAACAGTCAGAGCGCACTATTCAGATATCAGAAGATATACTTCGCGCTTGTATTATAGACTTTGGAGGTTCTTGGGATCATTTCTTACCACTTGTGGAGTTTGCTTATAATAATAGCTACCAGTCGAGCATTCAGATGGCTCCATATGAGGCATTATACGGAAGGCGATGCCGATCGCCAGTTGGTTGGTTTGAACCGGGAGAGGCTCGGTTGTTGGGTACCGATTTGGTACAGGATGCCTTGGATAAGGTCAAGATTATTCAGGATCGACTTTGCACAGCTCAGTCTAGGCAAAAGAGTTATGCCAACCATAAAGTTTGTGATATTACATTCATGGTTGGAGAACAAATATTGCTCCGGGTTTCACCTATGAAAGGTGTAATGAGGTTCGGAAAGAAGGGCAAGTTGAGCCCTAGGTATATCGGACCCTTTGAAATTCTTGAAAGGGTGGGTTAAGTAGCCTACAGGCTTGCATTACCACCTAGTTTATCAGCGGTTCATCCGGTGTTCCATGTGTCTATGCTCCGAAAATATCATGGTGATCCGTCCCATGTGTTAGATTTCAACTCAGGCCAATTGGACAAAGATTTGACTTACGAGGAGGAGCCGGTGGCTATTCTAGCATGGAAGGTCCGACAGTTGAGGTCAAAGAGTTATCTTTCAGTTCGGGTGCAATGGAGAGCTCAGCCGGTAGAGGCATCTACCTGGGAGTCCGAGTCGGACATGCGAAGTAAATATCCACACCTTTTCTCAGCTCAGGTACTTTTTCTAACTCCGTTCGAGGACGAACGTTTGTTTTATAGGTAGAGAATGTGATGACCAAAAATATCATCTTTAAATTTAATAAGTAATTCTGTATTCTAAGACCTCAAAAAGTATCATTTTATCATTCCGCGACTTGCGTGCACAGTCCGAAAAATTTTTCGGAAAGTTTTTATGTGAAAAATGGATTAAAATGGAAAATAGAGCTTTAAAATTCAAGTGAGTTGACCTTAGTCAACATTTTTAGCAAACAGATCCGGATCGGTGTTTTGACAGTTCTGATAACTCCGTATCGTGATTTGGGACTTGGGCGTATGCCCGGAATTTAATTTGGAGGTCCCTAGATCAAGTTATGACCATTTAACGGAACTAGCAATTTAAAGGCTAAATATTCCAAGTTTGACCACGGGGTTGACTTTTCGATATCGGAGCCGAAATCCGATTCTGAAAATTTGAACTGCTCCGTTATATCATTTATGACTTGTGTGCCAAATTTGAAGTCATTCCGGATTCATTTAATATATTTTGGCACGAGATTTGTAAATTAAAAGTTTAAAACTCAAAGTTCGAATCGGGGTGTGAATTGTAATTTCAATGTTGTTTGACGTGATTTTAGACCCCGAGTCAGTTCGTATTATGTTACGGGACTTGTTGGTATATTCGAGCTGGGTCCCGAGTACCCCGAGAGTAAAACGGATTGAAATCAGAACAAGAACTAGACTTAAGCAAAATCTAAAATTTTGAGTTCTGGTGTAATCGCACCTGCGGAATTTTGACCGCAGGTGCGTGCTCGTAGAAGTGAGACTTCTATCGCAGATGCGGTCTTCGTAGGTGCGGCCCTTTTGCGCAGACGCGGACGTCGCAGGTGCGACATTTTGTCTGCAGGTGCGGAACCTCGCCTGGCAGCCCCACTTCGCAAATGCGAGACCGCAGGTGCAAAAATATAGCCCGCAAATGCGAAAATACTAGGCAGAATACATAAAATCGGGTCTTAGCCATTTTTACTCATTTTTGAGTTTTAAGTCTCGGATTTGGGCGATTTCAAGGGGGATTTTCACGACTTTGAACTGGGTAAGTGTTCTTTATCATAAAGTGATTATATTTCACAAATCCATGTCTATATTCATCTTTTATTTCGGATTTAGATAGAAGAAATTGGAATTTTTGTAAAACTTTCCAAAAACAAAAAATTTAGATTTGAAGGTCCATTTGATATCGGAATTGGACAAATTTGGTATGGTTGAACTCGTATCGGAACGGGTGTTCGTACTTCGTGAGTTTTTCTGGGATTTGAGATGTGGGTCCCACTACCGAATATTTTAATGAATTTCGGATTTTTATCCGGAAAAATTATAAATTCATATGAAATTAATTCCTATGATTAGTATTGAATATATTGAATTGTTTGTGAATAAATTTGAAACTTTCGGAGGCAAATTTAAAAGGAAAAATTATGGTTGAATAAGTGATTGGAATTTGCAAAGCGAGGTAAGTGTCGGGATTAACCTTGACTTGAGGGAATAGAACTCTTAAATTATTTGTTATGTGAATTGCATGTAAACGACGTATAGGCGAGGTGACGAGTGTCTATACGTCGTCAAATTAATTGTTTGCCTACTTACTTGAAAAATTATAAATTATTTTTAATCATAAACTAATTATTATAATAATTGTTTCTCTCTTATTCTTTGCAAATATAAATTCTTGAATTCTTACATTAATTGTTACATGCTATTTGAATTATGTGCCTTAATTGTTATTTGACATTTAGCATAATAAATATTAAACTGCCTATTTGCTCCCTGATTTCCATAATAATTTGCTATTTGTCATTGTTTGCTTCATAATTAAACCATAATTATTGTATGCTTGTTGTCTCGTAATTTTATATTAATTGTTACATTTATTGGAAAAATTTTCTTCTATAAGAATTGGTAAATAAAAATATTGGAGGAGCGGGTTGCACGCCGCAACATGATTGATTATAATGAATATATTGGAGGATCGGGTTGCACGCCGCAACAGACTTATTAAAAGTCAATATTGGAGGATCGGGTTGCACGCCGCAACAGACTTATTAAAAGTCAATATTGGAGGATCGGGTTGCACGCCGCAACAGACTTGTTAAAAAGTTAATATTGAAGGATCGGGTTGCACGCCGCAACAGAACTGAATGTGGATATATTGTGAGAGCGGGTTGCCCGCTGCAACAGAAATAATGGAATTGATAATTGATTATGACTGCTGAGTTGCCTTCAATTATTATAAATGAATTACCTGATTTATTTCTATTATTGTTGTTTTTACTAATATTGCGTACAGGTTAATGTAAGTGACCCGCCTTAGCCTCGTCACTACTTCGTCGAGGTTAGGCTCAGCACTTACTAGTACATGGGGTCGGTTGTACTGATACTACACTCTGTACTTCTTGTGCAAATTTTAGAGTTGGTCCCAGCGGTGCACCATAGACTTGCTCGGATTTCAGCTATCAGAGGAGACTTGAGGTATAACTGCATGGCGTCCGCAGTTCTGAAGTCCCCGTCTATTGTACTTTAGCTGTGTGTTATTTCCAGACAGCTTTATATTATTCAGACCTTTATTTGTATTTATTCTAGAAGCTCGTACACTTGTGACACCAATTCTGGCATGGTATTTAGACACCGTTGTTTGATGAATTATTTCACTATATTTTAAACTTTGCTTTCGCATTTGTTTCCTTGTTATTAATAAATTTAAAATTATTTTAAAAATGGATAATATTATTCTAATGTTGGCTTGCCTAGCAAGTGAAATGTTAGGCGCCATCACGGTCCGAAGGTGGGAATTTTGGGTCGTGACACATAATCAATGAAACAATACAATACAAAGAAACAACTTCCACCCGCATGTTATAACCCAATGACAACGCATAGATACTCGTCACCCCACATATACGTTGTCCCCACACATAAAAAATACGTAGAAAATAGCCCAGCAAGTCCTAATCCCTCAACTCAAGGTTAACCACAACACTTGCCTCACTCTGCAACCAAATCAATGCTCAACCGTGACTTTTCCTCAAAAATTAGCCTCCAAACCAATCAAATCTAGCCAAATATAGTTCAAATAATTCAAAATAGGTTTTAGAATCTACCCATTAATGATAAAGGTTCAATTTTGATCATTTTTGAAAAACTCAACAAAAGTCAACCCCAGGATCGCTTGGTCATAAACCAAGGTTCAGACAAAAACCTGATTACCCATTCACCTCTGAGCCCGGTTATATGATATGTTTCGAAATACGACCTCAATTTGAAGTCTAAATCTCAATATTACAAAAATCCCCAAATTATACCCAAATCCCTAAATTATACCATGAAAATCCTAAATTTGATATTGAAATCTCATGAAAAGTAATGGGGAATTGAAAAGAAATAGATTAAAATTACTTACCAGTGAATTTGGGAAGAAAAACCTCTTGGAAAATCGCCTCTAGAGTATTTAGGGTTGATAAATGGTGTAATATGAGATAAGTCCCGTTTTCTCCTCTTTTACCCAACTGCAGATGTCGCAATTACGATGTCTTATTTGCAATTGCGACCAAATTATCGCATATGCAAAAATCCCACCTTCACAATTGCGGCCATAATCTTCGCAATTGCGAAAATACTCTATTGTTGCCAGGCATCGCAAATGCGATCAAATGATCGCAACAACGATCATGTGTTGTTCGCAATTGCGAACCATTTCCTCGCAAATGCGAGGTTACCCAATCCTAGGGCCTTCTCACAAATGCAAGCATTTGTCCGCATAAGCGAGGCTCGCAAATGCGAGATCTGCATCAGACACCAAAACTTTGAATTGCACAAACAATCTATGCACTATCCAAACTCGTCTGAAACTCACCCGAGCCCCTTGGGCTCCAAACCAAATATCCACACAAGTGTAATAACATCATACGAATTGGATCACGCAATCAAAATACCAAAATAGCACCTAGAACTATGAATCGGACATCAAAATGCATGAAATTTTTAAAGAAACTCAAGAACTTCCAAATTCACAACTGAGCGTCCGAATCCTATCAAATCAATTCTGTTTTCTACCAAAATTTGCAGACAAGTTTTAAATAGTAAAATGGACATGTACTAAGTCCCAGAATCAAAATCTGAACCTGGTAGCCATAAAGCCAATCTACGATCAAACCTAGAAAATCTTTAAACTTTCAAATTACTAATTTTCATCAAATCAAGTCAAATTAAGTTAGTAACTTTTGAATTTAATTTTGGGCATGTGTCTAAGTCCAAAATCACGATGCGGACCCACCAGGATCGTCAAAATACTGATCCGGAATTGTTTATATAAAATATTGACCATACTCACCTCAAGTCATTTTAAAAGCTAAAAATTAGGTTTTTTTCAATTTTCTACTTAAAATCATTCCAAAAAAAAAATACGGACTACATACGCAAATCGAAATACACTAAACGGAGCTGATCAAGGTCATAAAATATAGAAATAAGGGCTAGAACTCAAAATGACCTATCGGATCGTCACAGATGAGTATTTCCGTGCGATTTGAAATAAGATTGGCCGATATGTTATTTCCGTGTGAATAGAATGGGAGTTGGATTTTTGTTATAATTACTTGAACGCTAAACACTTACATGCACTCTACTTTGGTTTATATTAATGTTTGATGTTTTGTATGCTGCTTTCAAGCTTGTGTTTCTTATGTAGTTATCTTTGTGTTTTCTATTTGGCTTGTTTCTACTATTTCCATGTTCTTACCATGTCTGTTACTATTACTCTTACGCTTCTACTTGAATTATTTCTACTACATGTCACTCTGAATTCACGCTTTTACTTGTTACTAGTCCTTACATATTACATGCCTCTATTTGTTATGTGATTGATTTATTAGACGCATTTACCTATTACATACCTTCACTTACTACATGCCTTCACTTACTATATGTTTTTACTTGCTCCATGCCTCTACTTGTTACATGATTTTACTTATTAAATGCCTCTATTTGATACTTGTTTTTACTTCCAAACATATTTACTCGTTTCGTGTCCTACTCTTCTTTGCTAAGTCGGATTGAGTGACTTTTAAATTAGTTATGTGTTTGTGCTTTGTGGAAGCCTTGTCATTCTATACGGGAGACTAAATTTGGATACTGGGCTACTCATTTTACTTCGTTTGAGTTGTGTTTCTTAGCTGAATACCGTGTGTTCATTTTCTTGATGTTACATTGTGAACTTTCTTATGCTTGGTTGTTGCTGTAGTTTCATATGATCTTATTATATATGGGATTAGGTTGCATGTTGTAAGGGTATATATGGGATCGCGTTGCACGCCGTAATGATATTGATATTATATATGGGATCGGGTTGCACGCTACAATGATATTGCTATTATATATAGGATCTGGTTGCACGCCGCAGCGGTATTGATATATATATGTTGATCGGGTTGCGCACCGCAACGGAGAAGATGTATTATGGTCATTCTTGGATGTCGATTTCTGTTACCGTATTGTGTTGTGTGACTGAGAAGTGATGATATTTTGGGACCCTATGTCATTTATATTCATGCTTCTTTTATTATGTGGTTATCCGTTTTTCTATCTCGTATTGCTCTTTCTACATATCATCTGTACAGGTAAAATAATAAGTGAGTACTTTTAACTTAAAACCTCGTCACTACTTCATCGAATTTAATCAAAATATTTACTGGGTACATGGGTTCGGTTGTACTCATACTACACTTTGCACCTTGCATGAAGATCTTGGAGCTGCATAGCTGTGGAAGACAAAATTAAACCTTGCATTGAAGACGTACCAGCATTCCAGATTCAAGCTACCTTTTGTTCATGGTATGTTTATGTAAACTTTAAACAAATATTATACTTATTCTTCATATCGGTTTATAAATCTAAATCATAGTGGCTCATGACTTGTACTACCAGTATTTGGGATGTTGTATAAAATTAAGTTATTTTCATTCTTGTTGTTTTGATCCTTAACTTGAGTTACCTTATTCTATGTTTGGTTTACCTGGCACTGGGGTTAGGTGCCACTACGACTGTGTGGATTTTTGGTCGTAATATCTTTTCAGCGATGTCAATATTCTTTTCAGACCTTTAGCTATTATTATTTATCACTTATATCATTCTATGGGAATACCCTAAAGATCTATGTACTCAATTTGTTTTCAAATAGAGACTCATGCCTTTTCTAGTGGGTTCAATTGTCAAACATGTTAAAATTTAGTTTGCAGACGGTTATTATCGTAAGATTTATTTATAAACTAGTGAAATTTCGCGCTTCGCGCGCGATTGTTAAAGATATTAGTGAATTTGGTCGAGATAGAAGAGATTAATCCATTCATGTATATGCATATAAAAATAATCTTACTTATATATTCGTATTAGTGTAATTCAAGATAATTCTTTATATTGATGAACTCACAAATATATACTATATATAAAATACTATAATCCTTGAATCGTAGATTATTTTTGGACCATTTAGTCTTTGATAAATAGATGTAATTTGTTCTATATTCAAGACATACTATCTCGTTATATTTTTTTTCTATTTCTGATTGAGAAAGAGGTTACGCTTCTCATTTACTTCCGTTCTTTACATTCTCTTATCCATTTTACACAGATTTATATTTTATACTTCATCTATATTAATTTATATTTTATAATTTTTGAGAGTCAATCTCCTTAACTCAACCAAGAATTTAGACATAGAAGTTTTTAAGATATTTGGAATAAAATTTGCATACTTGATAATTATATAAAGTATTATATGTCACAATAATTAACCATTCAAAATCTTTAAAAAGAATATGAAATAATCATGGAAAAAGAGAACTCATTTTACTCGTTTCACTCTCTAAATTCAAACACCATCACATAAATTGAATTTTATACTCTTTATTAAATTATACGGTGAACATATATTCAAACTACCCCTTCAAATTATGAATTCAGCCTGTACTAGATGAGTTTATTCATATTAAAATTTGTTTGCATACACAATTCAGTCATCATCATTAGCTCTAGTTCCCGAGTTCCTAAAATCAAACGTAAAATTAAGGTTTAAATTTTTTTTAAACCCAAAATTTCAAATTAACAAATTATATTATTTAAATAATCAGATCGCGATTCAAAAGGCGCTACTAAACTACTCTAGTGCATCTAGTGTTAGTAGTACAACAAAATGCCGTTCACCCTGCAAGCCTTTTGTACGTTCTGATCAATTGATACTTTTCTAACAATAATATGAAAAATTGGTACAGTAGGAAGACCCAAAGTTATATAAATGAAAGATGTAAACTGAAATTATCGAAAATTTTACAACAAAAATGTATTTTAAAAAAGGATATGTATTTTGTACAAGGTAATTTTAAAAAAGGGTATGTATGTTCTGCTTTTGCAAAAAACAATTAAAAGTAGAACAAACAAATAAAAGAGAGAAATTATTCACAAAGGGAAAAATTAAACAACACAACTCAAAACTAAATTTTACCACGGTACGTGTTCGACTATCGATATCAATTCAGCGATAGACTCAGATTTTCAAATATGTATTCTTTATGATTTTTCTAAACTTGTATCAAACATTAGGGCAGTTTCGAGTGTCTTTTTAATGTTAAAAGTATCAAAAGTCGGGTGAAAAAAGTATTTCAGTTCACAAATAACTTGGGTCAAAAAAGTGAAGTAAATCACTGTACGGTATATATTGTTCATGACTTATACCACAATTTTCATTGTTTAATATATTAATAAATTAAGAATAAATACCTACAGGTTATTGTGGTTTACAGCTCAAAGATCAAAGGAACGCATAAGAAATAGCATGATTACGAGAAGGTGAGTTTACCATTATTTTACCAAAAATTGAGTTCTTCAATCTCGTTGTTATTCTCAAAAGCAGTTCAAGTTCACTAAGCATATTTTGTCATTTAAGCAAGGCGAAAATGATAACCAGGAAAGGAAAAAATTAAGTAAGAGAATAAACATAGGAATTCATAAACATAACACAAAGAAAAAGACGACGAATTGATTGCACGCATACGCTAAACATTTCAAATCGCTTTAAACAGGAAAAAAATATCAATTTTAAAAATAAACTAATGCAAAGAATAACTTCATGATACCAGTAATATTTGGTGGTGCTCGACCTTTCGCCACAGATTTAGCATCGCCTCATGAATCTATTATTCTACTGCAAAATAAGGTACCTGTAATTGTGATCCGTTTGCCAGAACCAAGGGATCTTTCTGTAGAAACCTCCACGAACAATCGTCATTTTTTGATGGTTTTTCCGCTTCTCACAGCTGCTCTTTCCACACCTCCGGATATCTGGTGCCAAATTGTCGCCCCTTTCCTTATTTCTTTGATAATAGAGTTGTCGGTCCTTTTCTTTTAGTGCTTCGACCCGAAACGATAGCTTCTAGCTAGTTCAGTGGATAAGATGGCTGCGCTCCAGCTCACTCAAGAATGGGACGGCAGTGGTCCGCCGGCAAGCTCGTTCTGATCTTGGACGTAGTACATTGGAATCCTGAAGCATCCACTGCTTGCACGGACATAGGGGCATACGAACATAGGGGTAGAGTAGAGGTTTTTCCAACGCAGGACGGAATGGACTAGATGGACAGCTAGCACTGCCCCCTCACTTCCCACTTCCAAGAGAGGACCGAATCGAGGATTCGAAGACTTAGACGGAAACCCCTTTATATCGCTCCCTTTAATTTAGTAAAAAGGTTTAAAGTAAAAAAAAACTGGAAAATAATGGACAGAATACCGTATTTTGAATACGCAGGCAAAGAGACCACACGAAGCTTCTTTGTGGAGATCGAAAATATATGAATGAGCCGAAAAATTAGTCGTCCACATTATATAGATTTACAGAAACCGGACATTAATTGGCTTCAATTTTTTATTTTTTAAGAACCCGTCATTTAGCCATCCATTGCAACTCTTGATTTGCCCTCACAACTGTTTGTTATTTTTATGTATTTACATTATATACTCAAATTGAAAAAAAGGCAAAAAATGACAAAAAAAGATAAATAGCATTCCTTGTTAAAGAGATGTGCCACGTCACTGGCTAATGTCCCTAGGTTATATAAATATATAGATTCCTTTGATAAGATGTTCGGTTAAGAATTTCATTTAGTTAGAACATGATTTGCTTGACGTATAAGGTGAGTTGAGCGCCATCACGTCCTATCCAATTTTGGGACATGACAACATCATCTAAAAAGAGTATTTTCTTATTAAGATGTGAGGTGAGGTGTAAATATTATACAGAAAAACAAATAGAAAAGAATTTAATAGTTTATACATGCAATACATTTATAGATAAAATTTGTAAATGTATTGCGCATAAACATAATCTAGCCAAGACAATATAAAATATAAATGTATCTTTATTCTTGAATCGAATGTCATCATTTGACAAACACCATTATTCATACAACACATGATAAAAACGGAGAGAAGAAACATATAAGGACTGATAAAAAGTACAGGATATCATATACGAGCAACACAGTTTTGTAGTAGATTATTTCAATAGGACATTACTGTCATATATGGCCTCCCCCGCCGAGACCGCACTGGAGAGTATAGAATGTCGCGAATTCACATTTACAGCAAACCCAACAATCACTGCAATCACTGTCCCATTGACAAGATCTAAAACAAGTATTAAGTTGCGGGAGTAATCTCCTTTGGATATTTGAGAGACCATAATCAGCATCCCGTGCAGCCATCACTTGCGTCTTGCAGAAACACATCAAATTAACTGAAAAATGTCCCCATAATAATTATGAAAATTATATTACAATATATATATAACAAGATAAAGCACATTTATACTTCATGAACAGAGAGACGTGTACATACATACATTGTAAAAACAACATTAGAGTAGAGTTATTAGTAGAGATAAAGTGAGATAGATACTAACTAGTGGCTGCCATGAGAAGAATTGCGTAAATGAAATCAAGCTTAAGAAATGCCATATTGAGACCCGTACTTCACACTTTATGAAACTTTTGTGTGAGTATAATCTTGCTTTGCAAATGGCGTAATTTATAGACCTCTCGGGCAATGAATTGGCATCTGGAATGGTCAGTAATAATTCTATAATATGTTTCTTGTTTATTCAACATTCCATTAAGTTTTTTAATATTAGTTTCTTACTAGAGATGGCCTCTAATAAAATCAATCATTTTGTGTCATTTCTCTCTCAGATTTCACGGAAAAGGAATTTATAATAAGAGTTAAGATCCACTATTTTTGAAGGATGCATGTGAGTATCAAAGAAGATTTAGATCCATTATATTATGTTATTTAAAAAAATGGCTGCTAGAATATATTGTGAAACTACCCATATTTTACTATATTAGTGGGGCACGTGATCACTTTCATTTTAATTGCAGACATTCACATGTTAGGATTTCAACTGGGTATTGGCAATTCACTATTAGCATTTTGTTTTATTCAACTTTAAGTCGTATGTCTCCGTAGAACTCTGAGTATGTGGTCAGATGAATTTTATATACTTCATATTAGTGATTTTATCCAAGTGTGAAGTTGGTGGGTTATTTAGCTATCAAAAAGTCAAAAACATGAATTGAAATTCTGGATACTTTAAAATAATGTTAGATTTCAAAGTTGTCACTGTAAAGATGTTACCCTAGGAAATTGAATAAATGAGAATCAGTCCTCCAGATTGGAGCATAGAAATTAGAGGAAGAAAAAAAACAAAAAAAGGTCTTGTCGATGCATCATAAAACACCTTTCACTAGCATAATATATAACCCTTGTTATGAAGGATGTTTCATATAGCATGCATATAATATGAATAGGGCTTGAGAATTATAAGAATTTAAATTAATTCAAATTCTAATCAACAAGAAATAAAAAAAGAAAAGAAAAAAGAGATTGATATACAGAAGAAATAATATATGGTACTTGATCACATATAGTTATGCATTTCCTTCTCATCTGTGCTACTGTTATACTTTAGTCGAGGCAACGTAAATACTGCTCCATGTCATGATTGGATTATACTTTGCAATGACATTAATTATGAATCAAAAATACGTGTCTGAAGAATCTTTTCATTTAAGTTTGCCAATTTAAGATTCTAATAAGCTCAGAACATACATAATAGCAATCTGAACAGTATTTAATATTATGGTTGTAATATAGTCTTGACGATACATACTTCAATTAAGCAATAAATGACGGATCTCTAACAAAAGATGCTGCTAAAATAAACATATTGAAATTAAAAAAAATATACTAGGTAGCAAGTTATAAACCTTTGGCTATGAGCCCATCTGGATCAGCCTAATTTAAGTGTTTTTAAGCATCAAGTGATGAAAAGCATTTTTAGGTGTTAGAACTTATTTTATAAGCAAGCAGTTACATGTTCGGATAAAAGTAATGAAGTTAAAATAAGCTATTGATATATTTGGTAAAAAGTGATAATAAATATTTTTTCTGTTAAAATGACCAAACGTAAATATGTAAACACTATAAAAGAGTAGATTACTATAAAATTAGAATTATAAATTAATTCAAATACAATATAATTTATGTTTTAAATCACTTTAATTTAAATTGATTACATAGGGAATTTTAATGAAGGGGAGCACATAGGGAATTTTAATGAAGGGGAGCCTTGGAGCAACGGCAAAACTATTTCTATGTGACCTATAGGCCACGGGTTCGAGTCGTACAATCAGTCAGTAATGCTTGCATCAGTGTAGACTACCTTCAACATACTACCTTGCGGGTGCGGTCCTTCTCCAGACTTAAACATGTTGAATTAGAAAGCTCGGACTAATATATTTATATTCAATTTGGTATAAGAATGATTGACTTATTTTTTTAGAAAGTTATTAGTTCCTAATATGTAACGATCCAATCAATCGTTTTGAGTTCTAGCATCTCGTTATATGATTTGAGATATTGAGTAGATCCTTATGATATTTTATGACTTGCGAGTATGGATGGTTTGGATCTCACGGGTTTGAGAAGGATTTGGAATACTACCCTACTATTTGGTAGGTTAAAGGATAAATTAGTAACTTTACTCCCTTGACTTTAGTATATGTGGTTAGACTTGTACGTATGTTCAGATTAGGACCAGAGGAGCTCGAAAGCATTTCAGCACTATTGCATGGAAGTTGGGACTTTAAGGATTCTTAAGTTTGACTTGAGTTATTGTTTTGGTTTGTAGCACTTCGCTTCTTATTTCGAGTCGTTGGATAAGTCCGTATAAGTATTTTGTGATGACCCAATAGGTCATTTTTAATTTTAACCCTCATTTATGTATTCCGAGACCTCGAATAGCTCCGTTCAGCCTTCCTCGATTTGCGTGCTCAATATGTATCTTTTTCCAAAAATAATTTGTATAAAAACAAAGAAAATGTGAAATGTTGCCTTTAAAACTCATTTGAGTTGACTTCGGTCAATATTTTGAATAAACGGGTATGGATCAGTGTTTTGACAGTTCCAGTGGGTCCGTATCGAGATTTGGGACTTGGGCATATGCCAGGAATCAAATTTGAAAGTCCCTAGTTTGAATTATAACCATTTGATGGAAATTAAAAATTTAAAGGTTTAAATAATTCCTAAATTTGGCCATAATTAGATTTTTGTTGATACTGGGTCCCAATTTGGATTCCGAGAGTTAGATCAGTTTCATAACAATATTTATGACTTACGTACAAAATTTGAAGTTATTCCAAGATGCGTAGGCACGTTCTCCGTTAGTTTTTGAAAAAATAAAATAAAAAGCTTGATTTTATAAAGCTTGAATTTATAAGTTTGACCAATAGTTGACTTTGACGATATCGGGTTTGGATTATGGTTCCGAAAATTTTCAGTAGCTTCGTTATGTCATTTACGCGAAATTTGAGCTCATTCCGAATTGATTTGACATGTTTCGGCGCGAGTTATAAAATTGAAAATTTCATAATTTCATAAGTCTGAATCGGCGCGCGATTTGTAGTTTTGCCATTGTTGTGTGTGATTTGAGACCTCAAGTAGGTCTGTAATATGTTTTGAGACTTGTTGGTATGTTCGCACGGGGTTCCAAGGGGCTCGGGTGAGTTTCGGAGTGGTTTCGGAATATTTTTAGGCCATTTTTAACTGCTGGTTTTTGGCTACAGCAGTGTGCATCGCAGATATTTCTGCTGCACAGGACTGATTTTGGAAGCTTATATTCCGTAATATTTAAGGAATTTGGAGATGATCCAAAAATAAAAGTTGGAGCTCTTTGAGTCTAGTTTTCACAAATGTAAACCATTCATCATTTTGACATTTATACCGAAAGTTATGATCTATTAACTAAAGCCTAGTACTGCAGTTGTTTTGTGTGGCAGTGTGCATCGCAGAAATTTCTGCTGCAAAGGGCTAACTTTGGAAGCTTATATCTCGCACTCTATAAGGAATTTGGAGATGATCCAAAAACAACAGTTGTAGCCCTTTGTATCTAGTTTTTAGAAATTTAAACTGTTTGAAATTTAGAGCTGTGTACAAAAAGTTATGATAGATATACTATAGGTTATCTGGGAAGAGGTTTGAAATCGCGAAGAAGAAATTTCTGCTGCATAAGGCTGACTTTGGGAGCTTATATCTCGCCATCTATAATGAATTATGAGATAAGAAAAAACATAAAAGTTGTAGCGCTTGGTATCTAGTTTCCAGAAAGTTAAACCATTCATCATTCAGATATGGTATGAGAGAGTTATGCCAATTTTCGTATCGGGAAAGACTATTATTTTTCTGGGGTTGAGGCAAATCGCATGTGTCAAATGCGATTTATAAGTCTCAAATGTCAAATGCGACTTGCCTGGACAGATTCTAAAAACGGAGGTTTCGGCCATTTTAACATATTTGAAGCTATGGAGCTCGAATTAAAGCGATTTTTCAGGCGATTTTCACTAGATGGATTGGGGTAACTGTTCTATATCCAAAAGTGATTATACTTCATGATTCCATGGTAATGTTCATCAATTATTAGTAAATTAAATGGAAGAAATTGATAAATTTGTAAAACTATTCAAGAACGAAAATTTAAGATTTGGAGGTCGATTCGTTATCAGAATTTGATAAAATTAGTATGGTTGAACTCGTATCAGAATGGGCATTCAGATTTCGTGAAAATTATGTCAGATTTCGAGAGCCGAGCCCTGCATTGACTTTCGGTTGACTTTTAGAATAAAAATAGAAATCGACGTATTATTATCTGAAATTATTTTCTATGAATTGTAATTAATTTATAAAAATATTTTGATTAGATTGGAGCCCTCCGAACATCGTTTTGCACAAGAAGGCTATTTTGGGATATCGGCCTAACTCCGTTAAGGTAAGTGTCTTGTCTAACTTTATATGGGGGAAATCACCCCTTAGGATTTGAGATGATTGTGTCATTCGTGTTATGTGAAGGTCGTGTATGCGAGGTGACGAATGGATACATGTAACGACCCGGTCGGTCGTTTTGAGTATTACAACCCTGTTCCCCTATTTACTGCTCAATTTGTACCTTACAGTTGTTATGTGACTCGCCAGGGTAATTGGTACGGGTCCGGTGAGGTTTTGGAATGAATTGGAACACTTAGTTCCAAGGTTTAAATCTTAAGTTGAAATAGTTGATCGAATGTTGACTATGTGTAAACGACCCCAGGATAGAGTTTTGATAATTTCAATAACTCCGTATGGTGATTTTGGACTTAGGAGCGTGTTCGGAAACTTATTTGGAAGTCCGTAGTTAAATTAGGCTTGGAATGGCTAAATAGAAATTTAAGTTTGAAAGTTTGACAGGGGAGTTGACGTTTTGATATCAGGGTCGGAATCCTATTCTAGAAATTGGTATAGGTCCGCTATGTCATTTATGACTTGTGTGTAAAATTTGAGGTTAATCAGACTTGATTTGATAGGTTTCGGCGTTGAATGTAGAAGTTGAAAATTCTTAGTTTTATTAGGCTTGAATTGGGGTATGATTCATAGTTTTAGCGTTGTTTGATATGATTTGAGGTTTCGACTAAGTTTATATGATATTTTAGGACTTGTTGGTGTATTTGATTGAGGTCCCGGGGGCCTCGGGTGAGTTTCGGATGATTAACGGATAAAGGTTTGGACTTGGAATGCTGCTGGAATGTTTCTGATGCACTATCTGGTTTCCTTTATCACGTTCACGGGAGGAGTCTCGCGTTCGCAAAGAGGAACTAAGGGGCAGGCAAGATTTGCTCTTCGCATTCGCAAAGGAGAGGATGCGTTCACAGAGGGTTGGGCAGGTTGTGCATCGCAAACGCGAGAGGGTAGTCGCGTTCGCGAAGAAGAGAAGGAGCTGGGGTTGGACCAAATGCGTTGGCCTACGCGATCGCGTGAGAGGTTTCGCATTCGTAAAGGTCTGAGGTCAGTAAAGTATCGCGTTCGCGAGGCTCCCTTCGCGTTCGCGAAGAAGAAATTAGGGCAACACAAAAATGTACTTCGTGAACGCGAGGGACCTGTCGCATTCGCGAAGAAGGAATTCCTAGACAGAAAGTTTAAGTTCTGAAAATGGGACTTCGTCTTCCATTTTTGACGAATTGGAGCTCGGGAAGAGGTGATTTTCCGTAGATTTTCAAAAAAAATAACGGGGTAAGTATTCTTAACTCAATATTGGTCAAATTACTTGAATCCATGGTTGTTTTTAACATTTAATTGGTGAATTAAGTTGGAAAGTTTAGAAGAAGAAAAAACCTCTTGGTTTAATTTGAAGATTTGAGGGTTGGGTTGATGTCGAAATTTGGTAAAAATTTTTATGGTTGGACTAATGGTTGAATGGGCGTTCATATTTTATAACTTTTATCGGGTTCCGAGACGTGGGCCCCACGGGCGATGTTTGAGTGCAATTTCGGATTTTGTTGAAAAATTAGTATTTTCATATGGAATTAATTCCTATAATTTGTATTGACTGAATCGAATTATTTGTGACAAGATTCGAGGCGTTTGGAGGCCGATTCGCGAGGCAAGGGCATAGCAGAATAAAAAATTTCACGGTTTGAGGTAATAGTTCTAAATTTGGTTCTGAGGGTATGAAACCTCGAATTTTGTGTTATGTGATCGGTGATGAGGTGACGCACATGCAAGATGACGGGTGTGTGGACGTGCACCGTAGGAATTGTGACTTGGTCAAATTTCATGGAACTATGTAGTTGAATAATTTGTTGTTGCGTGTACATTCTCCATGTAGTAGAGAAATTGAGCAACCAATCATGTTAGAAATCATGTTTAAAATATGTGTTGGCACTGTAAGGACCCACAGAGGTCGTGTACATGTTGAATTATCTGCTAAATTGTTGTTTTGTACTCAGTCACAATTTACCTGTTTATTTTATCTCAGTCTCTATTGTTCCTTGTTGATACATTATGTCATTTCTGTTGGGGCTGATTTTCATGATTACTGAGAGCCCGAGAGACTGGAGAGATTTATGACTGAGTGAGGCCGAGGGCCTGATTGTGAGATATTATACTATAGCACGTGAGTTGTCCGTGCGGATTCAGATATTATACTATAGCATATGAGTTGTCCGTGTAGCACGTGAGTTTTCCGTGCGGATCCAGATATTATACTATAGCACGTGAGTTGTTTGTGCAGTACGTGAGTTGTCCATGCGGATTATAGCGCTTGGACTGAAGGAGCCTCTTCGGAGTCTGTACACACCCCCAGTGAGCGAAGGTACCTACTGAGTGTGAGTGTCGAGTGCTAAGCAAATGGGAGGACTGAGTGACTGTTGCCCTGAGACGATGCATTGATTTCATTATTATTGTACTTCAGTTGTCATATATCACTGTTTTGGGAATTTCCGAGAGATATTATCTATGCTTCAGTTAAACTTGACATGAAATTACTGTTTTGGCATTAAATGTTAAACTTGAAAGTATGCCTACCTTGTTATTGTCATGCCCCAAACTCGGGGAGCGCGACCGACGCTCAACCGAGAGAACTCGGCCGAGCAAGCCTGTTAGATTTTCTTCTACCCAAACTGATCCATGAATAAAGAGGAGATGTACTCCATTAATCAAACACTAAAAAGATTTTATTAACAACTTTCTTTTCATTCTCATTAGCAACTTCATTCATAATTTCCAAAATATTACGAGTTTATAGAAATAATGAAAAAACATGATTTCCAAATACCAACATTTCTAGTTCAATTCCCAACATCAACCACAACCCACAACCTGTCTACGGAGCCTCTAAGTACAATAGAAGAGTAATATGAAAATGCCGGCAATAAGGCCCCGGCTATACCTCAAAACACAGTACATGAGAAACAAAAGATACGTAACCCCGAAATGAAGTGGGGCTCACCAAATCAGCTGAAAAGAGTGTACTGCTATCACTTATCAATGCTGCCTATTATAGAACTACCTGCATCCCCCGACAAAAGGGGAATTAGTAATGTCGAATAGCACTAGTATGTATAGCTAAAAGTCCTCTTTCAAAATAGAATGCCCATATAAGAAAAGGCAATACATAGAAACAGCAAGTCACAATCAACAATATCCAAATGTCTAGTTAAAACATAATAATTTTCAAAATACGAACTTCATATACAATTTTGGTAGGGAGATCATTAGCACCGATATACCACCGTCTTTGTTAGCACGAAGTCCGATCACACCCGATCGGCTAGGCCATCTCCCCACGAACAATGTGGTTTGACATGTGATGTGAAAGAAAGTTGTTATCAAGAGTAGTACCACCATGTGCGCAATATGGTGTCCGATCTCCACCCAATCAGCTAGGCCGCCTCCCCACATATGCGTGTGGGTTGACTTTTCCAATCCACAATTATTACTAGTTTCATCCTAATTAAGGGGAATAATATCACAATATCTCCAATATTTCAATTTCATCCCAAATAAGGGGAATAATTACAATCCACCCCTACACCGGCACGTGTAGTTTCAGGTGTGGGCCTTATGACCCACCCTTCCTAGGTTTTGCTAATGATGCTCCCAAAAACATTTTTGATTTGATTTGCACACAGAGATAACATAAATACAATTGTACTCACCTCAACATCTTTCACATTGTATAAATTCTCATTAGTATTTTCATTCATTCACAACAACAATATTTCCTTGGCTAATTTGGCCATTCACAAGATTCTTTATTCCTGGCACGATGGCCGTATTTGATATTCCACACTTTCACCTCTTTCAATTTCAAAGATCACCATCAAATACCAACATATAGAATATTTCAGAAATCATATACTTCAAATCCATTTGTAATGGGAACTTTAAACATAAATGGTTTCTTCCTAAAGAATGGGGCATACCAACTAGCAATAGAAACACTCAAAAAAATCAAAAGCAATCAATACACTATTTATTCTTACAATACTCTCCCCTAGAAATGACAATGTATAATTTCAACACATGAGTATGTAAGAACTCGAATCACACTGGATATATTTATAAAGCAAGGCATTAGTTAAAGCAGCCACTTATGAGCCTGAATTGAGTACAAAAGCTCTTAGGCAATTTTATTTTTGAAGTCATTTTAAACAATTGAGTCTAGACTCATTTCATATTCTTTATCGCATCGTCTCAAACCATTTGCACTACTAGCCACAACCATAACTTAAATTCTTGGCATGTTGGCCACACTCTATAACCCCAATTTCCTTATTTCACTCCCAACCATCTTTATAGATTATCAACAATAAGACATTTTCAATCAAGACTTGAGGTACACATATGAGTAATTAAGAGTCTTAAGATCATTGAGATTTTCTCACACAATTTGGCATAATAACCTTCATTTGGACTGGCTAGCAATTAAGAGTCTTAAGATCATTGAGATTTGAGCTCAATAATTTTTTCACAAACCTTATTAGTACAAACATGTATAAATATCACTCTTACACCCAAGAATCATACTCCCAATCACTCATCTTTTACCCAAACTCAAAATTGAAGACTAGGGGTTTGAATCTTACCTCTTAGATGAAGATCTTGTGAGATTTCCTTGTTGGATTTCAAAGATTGGGCAAGATCTTGATGAATAAAACACTTCATCTACTTTCTCTCTTTAGAACATTCCCACTTCTCTCTAAAAAACCTCAAATAATTGCCCCAAAATAAGTCCCAAAAACTATTTATTAAAATGGGGTCGGGTTATGAAAATAGAAAAATTAACCCTCCGAAAGCAGGTCTGTGGTCGCATAATGGATGGCAGAATGGGTATGCGGGTCACAAAATATACCACAAAATTGATGCCCAGAAATGGGCTTCACTGGACAGGTCTGCGACCATTTGGGGGTCACATAACTACTTTTGTGATCGCATAATGGTTCTGCGATCGCAGAATTGGTCGCAAAACTGCATTTTTCCAGCCTTTGGTAATTTAGTCATAACTTCTTGTAGGAATGTCCAAATGACAAATGGTTATGGCGCGCAACCCGATCCACATATAGCCATAAGGCTTGTTGCGGCGTGCAACCCAATCCACACACACACACACACACACACACACATATATATATATATATATATATATATATATATATATATATATATATATATATATATATATATATATATATATATATATATATATATATATATATATATATATATATATATATATATATATATATATATATATATATATATATATATATATATATATATATATATATATATATATATATATATTGACTTGGACTTAGGGCTCTTCTTAGACCATAAATCATTATTAATGCACCTCATACATATATTATCATGATCAATTGATATCATTCATATAATAGTCCTTGTCTACACACAAAATAATACAATTAGCGTACATCAACTTTCTTAATAGCGCTTAATTACTTTGAAATTTTCCGGGGTGTTACAGTTATGTTGGAAATTACTGTAATTGGACTCAGCTATGAAGCTCGTCACTACTTTCAGTTCTTTATTTAACATTATTACTTGCTGAGTTGGTTGTACTCATACTACACCTTGCACTTCGTGTGCAGATCCAGGTGTTACCCGACATAGTAGGTGTTGATTTCTTCACACAGTTGATTATCCGGAGATTCCGAGGTAGCTGCCAGTGTTTCGCAGACCTTGTCTCTCCTTCCTTATCTTTTTGATTATTGTATTTGGTCTCAGAATATTATAGACCATGTTTTCCAGACTTGTGATGTATAGATGCCCATGTACTCTGTGACACCCCGATAGTTGGGAATTCCGCATTATGTTTTGGATTTTCTATCCCGGTTATGAGAACTTTTACAATTAAAACTGCTTTAAATTTATTCTTGTTAAAAGTGTTGGAAATATTTGTGAGAAATCGGCTTGCCTAGTACTACGTTAGGCGCTATCACGACAGGTTGGGATTTTGGGTAGTGACAGTATAGGACCTATATGTAGTATTTGACCGATTTGGACTGTTAGACTCCTTTTATACAATTGATTGTAAATATCGTTTCATGATTATATATTTTCTCGTTAGAATTGTTTGTACATGCTTTACTGGAAATTGTTAGCATATGTTCCATCTTCGTTGTCAAGATCACCTTATATTCCAATTATTTATCGTAATCACTCGTTGAATTCATGCTTTACCTGCTACATGCCTTAATTGTTAATTGATGCTCATAAATTGTTCCTTGGCTTATGGATTGTCATTTTCTTGCTATTTGATTTTGTGAGCTATCGTGTAGACTTTGTCATTAGTTGTGACTTCTTTATGTAGCCTCATTATTTCTTTTGATTTTGTGGCATATCGTAGTTGGTTGTAAATTGGTTGATTAATATTAAGAGGGATCGGGTTGCACGCCGCAACAGATATGATTTAATATGGTGAGGGATTGGGTTGCACGCCGCAACATATATGTTTTAATATTGAGAGGGATAGGGTTGCATGCCGCAATAGATATGATTTAATATTGAGAGGGATCGGGTTGCATGCCGCAAAAGATATGATTAATATTGTATGAGATCGGGTTGTACGCCGCAACAGATATGATTTGTTATTGCATGGGATCGGGTTGCACGCCGCAACAAATGAACAAATATGAAATTATTGTGATATTAAGGTTAATTCCGATTGTGATTCTTATGATGCATTTCATGCTAGGACGGTTACTGTGGTTTCTTAAATCACCTTATTGTATTTTTTATTATAATTAATTTACCATCAATATATTAAAAATAAAACAATATGGACTTCTTGTGTGACACATGTATCCGATGTGATATGTTAAGTTGCTGAGAATTTAGCAGAGGTAAATGAAAGAATTTTCAAGTTGTTCCACTTGTGTGTATTTCAAAAATAAAACTCATATCTTATTATGAGATTTACTAAATTAAATGGTGATTATAATTTTACTCTAGTTGATGCCTCAACCTTCTCATTATCTTATTGTCATGTAATTTGCGTGAAAAATTATTATTTTGTTTTACTTTAATAAATCCTATATCTATCTCGTTAAAACTTGATTGAATGTCTTATATTGTATAAATATAATATTTTATCGGATCTCATATACTTCTAAACTAAACTCAATTGATATTCTATTTGTACAACCTCTCCACTATTTTACCTTATTTAAATCCTAAATTGGCTTAATGACTCATGATTGTCACAGAACCGTTTTCAAAGGGCTCAGTACGGACAACTAGATAGCCTAACTGCTACTCTAGCTTCAGTCCTAACCAAGAAATAAGCACAATGTGGTGGTTGAACCAAGGCAATCACACAAACTCAAAGTTGGGAAGATAATGAACTGAAAGATACACAAGGATTGGGAGGCCAAGGCCATTTTTTGGATTTACTTGATATACAAAAGAAGGAATACAAATGTATGAGATCTTCCTTCTAACAAGGCATATACATGTCTATATATACAATGAATGTCTGCTGCAGATTTGCTGGCAGTGGACCCGTCCAGCTATGTTGCATAACTTTCTGTTGGCATCATGTGATCTCCATGATTGTGTTGGCAGCCTTTGTGCCCATGGTCTTGTCCAGCTATTGTGCCCCAGTTCTTGCTGGCAAATTATTGCCTCCCTGATTGTCCTGGCAGATTGTGGTCCTACCCCAGCTGTGCAGCACATGCCTTTGCTGGCAGATAGTTGCCTCCATGATTGTCCTGGCAGGCTGGGGTCCTACCCAGCTGTGCAGCATATGATATTACTGGCAGAGTGTGGCCTCCATGAGGGCCCTGACATCCTGTGGGATTGTTGCCTCCATGTGAAAAGACCCTTTGGTCTTTGGCAACCAAGTTTGACTCCGCTTGAAGCCCTTTAGGCGGGAAATTTGGTCGAAAAATATGCGGGACGGTACACTCTCCCCCACTTGAAATGGATACGACCGCGGTGCCACAAAGCAACAAGTAATTATGAACTTGATCTTTGAACGGCCATAGCGCCTCATATTTTTCCCATGATGCCTTCTCGGGTGGTTGCCCCTTCTAATGGACAAGAAATTGGGCGCTTGAATTGCCCCAACCTACTCCTTGTACCACTTGATGGTTGATAATGGCCTCGACTTCCTTGTCAATGACCGAAGGGGTTATGAAAACATTTGGTCGGTTGGATTACCCCTACTCCACATCACCCTTATCTCCACAGGGTGACTTTGACGGACTAACATGCCCCGACTCAAGAAACTCTTCGGGTTGCTTCATAGAATCCTCCAACTTCGGAGGTGCCATGCCATACAGACCCATGGAAGGTGGCTTTGCCCCCGATGTTAAGTCCTTATTCTCCTTAAGGACTTTCTGTTCATCTGGAGGCAAGGTCTAGTCAACCTTGTCCTCCTTAGTCCCTGTCCTGACCGCCAAAACCGTGGCTTCTTTTTCCTTGAAGCCTTTAACGATTTGCATCACGGACAGCTGAACAACATCTTGCGGCACCCGAACTGTCGGTACCACACATGGACCCTTCGGGTCATAAATATAGATCTGGTTAAGATTTGGGAAGATAAAAGCCTTCACTTCATCCCAATAGTCCAGCCTCAATACCATATCAAACACGTCCATGGGAGAGACAAAGAAACTCACTCTTCCCTGCCAAGCTCCTAAGTCGAGCTGCACATTGCGTGCAACTCTGTATACATGCCTTGGGTTGGCGTTTACCGTCTTCAGCACAAAAATGCTAGGACTAACCGCAAGGCCAAGCGACTTAGACTTTGCTTCGGACACAAAGTTGTGTGTCGTGTCGGTGTCCACCATGATACAGATAGATTATCCGTTCAATCTCGTATCCACGAGCAGGGATCCTAACTCCCTCGCTCGGGGATCCTTGCCTATCACAGTGTCGCCTAACGATTGAACTAGTTTGGCAATGTCATGCTTTCCATGAGCAACCTGCTTCAAAGGTCCAGTACCATGTTGCCAAGATGGGCTATGTTCGACTGTTGTTGAACTGCTGCTTCGGCTTGTTCATCAGCTTGGACTCTCTCCTCTGTTTACCTCTGCTCGGCCACAATTAAGTCACCAAGTTTCTTCAAAGAAGGATAGTCCTTGTAGCCATGACTAGGGTCCTAGCAGATGTAACAACCATAGAGGGGACCAACTTCCTTCTTTCTTTGGTGATACCGGTCGCGCCAATTAGACGCCTTGTTACCTTCTTCATGAGAATCGCGGTCCGGGGCAGCAACTTGTTTGCCCTTGTCTCGATATCCATAGTCTCCACCAGGTTGGAAGTTGGTGTCCTTTGCCTTTGTGGCTTCTGTCCTAAAATCATTTAAGCACTCAGTCATCACGATAGCTTCATCGAAGTCTTGGACTTGACGCCACTACAATTCCTATTTGGCCCAGTTTTGAAGGCCATCTAAATAGCAAGTCATAGCTTGCTATGTTTGGAATCTGTAGGATGAGTTTAGTGAATTCCTTCACGTACTCACTTATGGAAGCTGTTTGCTTGAGCTCTCTAAACTTCCTACGTGCCTCATTGACAACGTTTTGGGGGTAGAACTGGCACTTCAGTTCTAACTTGAACTGTTCCTAGCTCTTGATTGAGCAAGTTCCCTTCTCCATATCGGCTTTCTTCCTCCTCCACCACAGCATAACAGTGCTAGATACATCGTTGCTGCCCGGATCTTGGTAGCCTCATCAAGGATGTTGAGGTGCTCAAAGTAGTCCTCCATCTTCTAGATGAATTTTTCTACTTCTTGAGAGTTTTGTCCGCCCCTAAACTCCTTCGGTTTTGGGCCCTTGATTTTGGTTTCACACACTGTTATATGACCAGTGCCACCAGCTAACCTTGCTGCCTGCAGTTGTTGCTTTAGGGCTTCAACTTCCTCGATCAAGGATGATACAGCCTTGGCCAGTTTAAGCTCAAGGTTGGTCAGTCCATCCCTGTGCTCATTGAACACTTGATATAATGTCTTTTTGATGTCTCCTAGCTCTTCTAGGGTTAGTATACTCAAGTGAGCAGAAGTTGCCTTCAACAACTTCAATATGCCGGTTTAACGCAGCTAAACCAGCCTCGGTGAGATCCATTCTCACGTCTAAAAGATTTGAGGCAGAACCCTCATAATCTTCGCCACGGATAACCTATTGTGGGGTTAGCTCAAAAGCTGGCACCTCACTTGTTACGGCTATGGCGGGATCTCGCACTTTGCCCGTCCTTGTCTTCTTTGGTTTCTGTTTCCGTGTTGGTGATTCGTCTCTCCGATGATTGATGCCTAAGGTAACATTATCTCTATCTATTGCCATTTTAATAACCAAAAGCTCTGATACCACTTGTCATGGGACCGTTTTCTAAGGGCTCTGTGCAGACAGCTAGATAACCTGACTACTACTCTAGCTTCAGTCCTAACAAAGAAATAAGCACAATGCCATGCTTGAACCAAGGCAATCACACAAACTCAAAGGTTGGGAAGATAATGAACTGAAAGACACACAAGGATTGGGAGCCCAAGGCCAATTTTTGGATTTACTTGATATACAAAACAAGGGGTATCTCCCTTCTAACAACGCATATACATGTCTATATATACAATGAATGTCCGCTGCAGATTTGTTGGCAATGGACCCGTCCAGCTGTGTTGCACAACTTTCTGCTGGCATCATATGATCTCCATGATTGTGTTGGAAGCCTTTGTGCCAATAATCCTGTCCGGCTGATGTGCCCTAGTTCTTGCTGGCAAAGTGTTGCCTCCCTGATTGTCCTGGCAGGCTATGGTCCTACCCAGCTGTGCAGCACATGCCTTTGCCGGCAGATAGTTGCCTCCATGATTGTCCTGGCAGGCTGAGGTCCTACCCAGCTGTGTAGCATGTGATATTGCTGGCAGAGTGTGGCCTCCATGAGGGCCCTGACAGACTATGGGATTGTTGCCTCCATGTGCAAAGACCCTCTAGTCTTTGGCAGCCAAGTTTGGCTTGGCTTGCAGCCCTTTAGGCGGGAAATTCGATCGAAAAGTATGTGGGGAAATACATGATGATTCACTGTATTTAATTTGAAAATTGTATTTAATTGTGTTTAAATTATTCATTGATCATCTTGGTTGATATTGATACAAAACTTATACATATGGTAGCAGAAGGAATTTGCAGTGCAAAAGTGATTCAGAAGGTGTGGGCACAAGATGCCACAAGTGTTAGAATTGGAAGTTGTGAATCATGAATTGAGATGTCGAGGAGTGATACCTCGGGTAATTTATGTTGAAATACATGCATCATAAATAATTTAATTGATTGATTTGTCATATGATTCCTTACTTGAACCCATTCATATGTCATTTGTACTCTGACTATGTTGTTGCTTAATTACTTGATTGTTTCCTCGTTGATATTCATGTTCTCATTGTTCTCATTGTTGATTTGAATTGGAAATTCTTCTATTATTGGCCTTACATTGATATTCTTTCCTTGTTAGCTTTATGTAGCATTTTGTATAGGTTTATATGTCTGGTAGGTGTCTTGATCTGGCCTCGTAACTACTCTACCAAGGTTAGGCTTAATATTTATTGGGTACCGCTGTGGTGTACTCATGCTACTTTTCTGCACATTTTTGTGCAGATCCAGGTACCTCAGTGTTGTTGATAATCTTGTTAATTGATTGGACATTGCTGTGGAAACATAAGGTATACTTGTTGTCGCATTCGCATGCCTCAGAGTCACCTTCTGCTATTTCCCTGCATTGTTGATTCTATTTTGGAACAATTTAATTTAGAGATTTTTCTAGTAAACTCTGTAGATCTTGTGGTTTGTACTACCGATTTTGGGATTGTAGGAAATTTCTATTTCATATTTAATACTTGTTGATTGAGTCACCACTAATTTAATAAGTGTTAGGCTTACCTAGTCCCTAAAATTAGGTGCCGTCACGACATCCTACGGAGGGAAATTTGGGTCGTGACAAGTTGGTATCAGAGCTCTAGGTTCATAGGTGTTACGAGTCATAAGCAGGTTTAGTAGAGTCTTGCGGATCGGTAGCTAAATGTCTGTACTTATCTTCGAGAGCCTACGGAAACTATTAGGAAATTCCACTTCTTTCATTTCTTATCGTGCGATATTGATTCATCTTGAAACATATATCTCATATTCCTTTGTATCCACTCTTGTATGACATTGCGTACTCGGTATCAGCTGTGCACCGACGGTTCATGATGCCGCGGATGGACTACGATGGAGCCAGAGATGCTCAAATTTTATCTCAAAGTGATGTCCCGACTGAAGGTGCGGATGTATTAAAAGATCACTCAGTGATTCACGTAGGGGTACAGCGGATCCAGGCATCTGGTTGATGAGTACGAGCTGTAAAGTTTAATATTGTGGATCATCGGACGTTGTGACCTATGACTTCGCGCCAAGTGGGGGAGTCCACTATCAATGGACATATATATATATATATATATATATATATATATATATATATATATATATATATATATATATATATATATATATATATATATATATATATATATATATATATATATATATATATATATATATATATATATATATATATATATATATATATATATATATATATATATATATATATATATATATATATATATATATATATATATATATATATATATATATATATATATATAATGGGACTTGCGGTATGTCTGCATCCTTAATAATCCTATGTTTCAGTACCAAAGGAGTTACAAAAAAAACTTCAAATTTATAGAAGGTCTACTCAACGTGGACATCTCAGTTGTGGCATTATCGGGTGCTTCAGAGGAAGTACGGTGGTTGATAAGCTTCCAGGCTACGTGGTTCGTGCCAAGATTTCTTTGTATATAGCTTTACTTTTGGGATCATTGTATACAAATAAGAGGGGAAGTGTTACCCTAAGGAAACATCAAGGAGTATGTGTAGAAATGAGTCAGCTCGGCGGTGTTGGATTAGCATAGCAAAGTAAGAAATTGGCCTTATGAAAGGTAATATTCCACCGGTGTCTGTGGCAAGTTTATGAAAAGAGTAGACCCGCCGATGCAACGCCACCCACTTGGGCTCAGTTTTCAGATATATTTTTAAGGGAGTTTGTTCCCCAGACCCTACGGAATGCGTGGCACACAGAGTTTGAATAGTTGCTTTAGGGTACTATGACGGTGTCAGAATATGCCAACGGGTTCAGTGAGTTAGCCCGTCATACTCCTACTTTGGTTCCTACAGCCAGAGAGCAAGTCCACGAATTCATTAAAGGACTCAATTATGATCGTACAATTTTGTACGACTCGGGAGCTACATGCTGATACTTCATTTTAGTTAGTGGTAGAAATTTCCAAGATGTTAGAACGTGTTCGAGGTGAGGAAAAGGAAACTAACGAGACCAAGTGGTTTTGAGGTTTGGTAGAATTCAAGGGATTCTACTCTACAGCTATAACTCATTATGGCAGAGACTCGAGCAGTCAGTCAGCTCAGTCCGCATATCAGATTACTCGGGATGCACCAGTAAGTTCCTTTAATGCACCACCGGCACGGGATTCCTACAATGGTTATTCTAGTTATCCGACACAGACTCAGTATGAGCAGCTGAACCCGCAGAGGGGTTGTTATGAGATGGTGGTACTAGGAACATCATGAGAAATTGTCCCAGACTTGGGAGAGATATATTTCATCAAAGCACTCAGGCTACGGCCCCCATTGTAGTTACTACTCCACCTACACGACCAGTTAGGGGTGGAGGACGGGCCGGTAGAGGGCATCCTAAAGGTGGAGGCCCGGCCCGTTGATATATTTGCTATGGTATGGCTGAGGTCGCTACACCAGATGGTGTCATTACAGGTACGATCTCGATTTAATATAAAGGAATAATTTTCTTAACTTGATTCGGTTCTGAGTATCGAGGCGAGCCCTCCTAATATGCTCCACTTTTGAGTGAGCTTCGTAATTCTATAATCTACTTATATGTTTACTCTTGTTAAGGGATTCTATGGAGGTAGGAGTGTCCAAATTATAAACGGTTTGAAGCGTTAGAAACTAGACTCAAAGATCTTTCATTTGATAGGTAATACACCATATAACACTTCGTATCATGAGAGTTATGCTCATTTGAAGTTAGATCTTTTGCGAACTCACTTGAAATTTTAGTTTATTATGAAATTTTCAAATTCTACATTCGATGTCGAATCCTATCTTAGGCCATAAATCATTCTTAATACACTCATACATATATTATCATGATCAGTTGATATCATTCATATAATAGTCCTTGTCTTCACACAAAATAATACAATTAGCGTGCATCAACTTTCTTAATAGCGCTTAATTACTTCGAAATTTTCTGAGGTGTTACAGTTATGTTGGAAATTACTATAATTGGACTCAGCTGTGAAGCTCGTCACTACTTTCAGTTCTTTATTTAGTATTGTTACTTGCTGAGTTGGTTGTACTCATACTACACCTTGCACTTCGTGTGCAGATCCAGGTGTTTCTCGACACAGTGGGTGTTGATTTCTTCACACAGTTGATTATCCGGTGATTCCGAGGTAGCTGCCAGTGTTTTGAAGACCTTGTCTCTCCTTCCTTATCTTCTTGATTACTGTATTTGGTCTCAGACTATTATAGACCGTGTTTTCCAGACTTGTGATGTATAGATGCCCATGTACTCTGTGACACCTCGATAGTTGGGAATTCCGCATTATGTTTTGGATTTTCTATCCCGATTATGAGAACATTTACTATTAAAACTGCTTTAAATTTTTTTTTGTTAAAAGTGTTGGAAATATTTGTGAGAAATCGGCTTGCCTAGTACACGTTAGGCGTCATCACGACTGGTTAGGATTTTGGGTCGTGACAGTACACGACCTATATGTAGTATTTGACCGATTTGGACTGTTAGACTCCTTTTATACAATTGATTATAAATATCGTTTCATGATTATATATTTTATTGTTAGAATTGTTTGTACATGCTTTACTGAAAATTGTTAGCACATGTTCCATCTTCGTTGTCAAGATCACCTTATATTCCAATTGTTGATCGTAACCACTCGTTGAATTCATGCTTTACCTGCTACATGCCGTAATTGTTAATTGATGCTCATAAATTGTGCCTTGGCTTATGGATTGTCACTTTCTTACTATTTGATTTCGTGAGCTATCGTGTAGCCTTTTTCATTAGTTGTGACTTCTTTGTGTAGCCTCATTATTTTTTTTGATTTTGTGGTATACCGTTGTTGGTTGTAAATTGGTTGATTAATATTAAGAGGGATCGGTTTGCACGCCGCAACAGATATGATTTAATATTGTGAGGGATCGGGTTGCACACCGCAACAAATATGATTTAATATTGAGAGGGATCGGGTTGCACGCCGCAATAGATATGATTTAATATTGAAAGGGATCGGGTTGCATGCCACAACTAATATAATTATTATTATGTGGGATCGGGTTGTATGCCGCAACAGATATGATTTATTATTTCATAGGATCGGGTTGCACGCCGCAACAAATGAACAAATATGAAATTATTGTGATATTAAGGTTAATTCCGATTGTGATTCTCATGATGCATTTCATGCTAGGACGGTTACTGTGGTTTCTTAAATCACCTCATTGTATTTGGATTATAATTAATTTACCGTCAATATATTAAAAATAGAACAATATGGACTTCTTGTGTGTGTCATGTATCCTATGTGATATGTTAAGTTGCTAAGAATTTAGCAGAGGTAAATGAAAGAATTTTCAAGTTGTTCCACTTGTGTATCTTTCAAAAATAAAACTCATATCTTGTTCGGAGATTTACTAAATTAAATGGTGATTATAATTTTACTCTAATTGATGTATCAACCTTCTCATTATCTTATTGTCGTGTAATTTGCGTGAAAATTTGTTATTTTGTTTTACTTTAATAAATTCCATATTTATCTCGTTAAAACTTGATTGAATGTCTTATTTTGTATAAATACAATATTTTATCGGATCTCATATACTTCTAAACTAAACTCAGTTAATATTCTATTTGTACAACCTCTCCACTATTTTACCTTATTTATATCCTAAATTGGCTTAATGACTCATGATTGTCACAGGACCATTTTCGAAGGGCTCAATGAGGACAACTAGATAGCCTAATTGCTACTCTAGCTTTAGTCCTAATCAAGAAATAAGCACAATGTGGTGGTTGAACCAAGGCAATCACACAAACTCAAAGGTTGGGAAGATAATAAACTGAATGACACACAAGGATTGGGAGGCCAAGGCCAATTTTTGGATTTACTTGATATACAAAAGAAGGAATACAAGTGTATGAGATCTTCATTCTAACAAGGCATATACATGTCTATATATATACAATGAATGTCCAGTGCAGATTTGCTGGCAGTGGACCCGTCCAGCTTTGTTGCATTGCTTTCTGCTTGCATCATGTGATCTCCATGATTTTGTTGGTAGGCTTTGTGCCAATGGTCCTGTCCAGTTGTTGTGCCCCAGTTCTTGCTGGCAAATTGTTGCCTCCCTGATTGTCCTTGCAGGCTGTGGTCCTACCCAGCTGTGCAGCACATGCCTTTGCTGGCAGATAGTTGCCTCCATGATTGTCCTGGCAGGCTAGGGTCCTACCCAGCTGTGCAGCATATGATATTGCTGGCAGAGTGTGGCCTCCATGAGGGCCCTGACAGCCTGTGGGATTGTTGCCTCCATGTGCAAAGACCATCTGGTATTTGGCAGCCAAGTTTAGCTCGGCTTGAAGCCCTTTAGGCGGGAAACTAGGTCAGAAAATATGCAGGACGGTACACTCTCCCCCACTTGAAATGGCGACGACCGCGGCGCCACAAAGCAACAAGTAATTATGAACTTGATCTTTGAACAGCCATAGCGCCTCATATTTTTCCCATGATGCCTTCTCAGGTGGTTGGCCCTTTCAATGGACAAGAAATTGGACGCTTGAACTGCCCCAACCTATGCTTTATACAACTTGATGGTTGATAATGGCCTCGACTTCCTTGTCGATGACCAAAGGGGTTATGAAAACATTTGGTCGGCTGGATTGCCCCTACTCCACATCACCCTTGTCTCCATAAGGTGACTTTGATGGACTGACATGCCCCGACTCAAGAAACGCTTCGAGTTGCTACATAGAATCCTCCAACATCAGAGGTGCCATGCCATACAGACCCATGGTAGGTGGCTTTGTCCCGGTGTTAAGTCCTTATTCTCCTTAAGGACTTTCTATTCATCTGGAGGCAAAGTCTCGTCAACCTTGTCCTCCTTAGTCCCTGTCTTGAATGCCAAAACTATGGCTTCTTCTTCCTTGAAGCCTTTCATGATTTGCATCGTTGACAGCTGACTAACAACTTGCGGCACCCGAATTGTCGGTACCACACATGGACCCTTCGGGTCATAAATATAGATCTAGTTGAGATTTGGGTAGATGAAGACTTTCACTTCATCCCAATAGTCCAGCCCCAATACCATATCAAACACGTCTATGGGAGCGACAAAGAAACTCACTCTTCCCTGCCAAAGTCCTAAGTCAAGCTGCACATTGCGTGCAACTCCGTATACATGCCTTGGGTTGGCGTTTATCGTCTTCAGCACGGAAATGCTAGGACTAACCGCAAGGCCAAATGACTTAGACATTGCTTCGGACACAAAGTTGTGTGTCGTGTCGGTGTCCACCATGATACAGAAAGATTGTCCATTCAATCTCGCATCCACGAACAGGGATCCTGACTCCCTCGCTCGGGGATCCTTTCCTATCACAGTGTCACCTAATGATTGAACCAGTTTGGCAATGTCATGCTTTCTGTGAGCAACCTGCTTCAAAGCACGCTCTTTGGCTACTACTGCACCCAGTACCATGTTCCAAGATGGGGTATGTTTGACTGTTGTTGAACTGCTGCTTCGGCTTGTTCATCAACTTGGACTCTCTCCTCTGTTTACCTCCGCTCGGCCACAATTAAGTCACCAAGTTTCTTCAAAGAAGGATAGTCCTTGTAGCCATGACTAGGGTCCTTGCAGATGTAACAACCATAGAGGGGACCAACTTCCTTCTTTCTTTGGTGATACCGGTCGCGCCAATTAGACGCCTTGTTACCTTCTTCACGGGAATCGCGGTCCGGGGCAGCAACTTGTTTGCCCTTGTCTCGATATCCATAGTCTCTACCAGGTTGGAAGTTGGTGTCCTTTGCCTTTGTGGCTTCTGTCCTAAAATCATTTAAGCACTCAGTCATCACGATAGCTTCATCGAAGTCTTGGACTTGACGCCGCTATAATTCCTATTTGGCCCAGTTTTGAAGGCCATCTATGAAATAGAATAGCAAGTCATAGCTTGCTATGTTTGGAATCTGTAGGATGAGTTTAGTGAATTCCTTCACGTACTCACTTATGGAAGCTGTTTGCTTGAGCTCTCTAAACTTCCCACGTGCCTCATTGACAACGTTTTGGGGGTAGAACTGGCACTTCAGTTCTAACTTGAACTGTTCCCAGCTCTTGATTGAGCAAGTTCCCTTCTCCATATCGGCTTTCTTCCTCCTCCACCACAGCATAACAGTGCTAGACACATTGTTGCTTCCCGGATCTTGGTAGCCCCATCAATGATGTTGAGGTGCTCAAAGTAGTCCTCCATCTTCTAGATGAATTTTTCTACTTTTTGAGAGTTTTGTTCGCCCCTAAACTCCTTCGGTTTTGGGCCCTCAATTTTGGTTTCACGCACTGTTATATGACCAGTGCCACCAGCTAACCTTGCTGCCTGCAGTTGTTGCTTTAGGGCTTCAACTTCCTCGATCAAGGATGATACAGCCTTGGCCAGTTTAAGCTCAAGGTTGGTCAGTCCATCCCTGTGCTCATTGAACACTTGATATAATGTCTTTTTGATGTCTCCTAGCTCTTCTAGGTTAGTATACTCAAGTGAGCAGAAGTTGCCTTCAACAACTTCAATATGCCGGTTTAACGCAGCTAAACCAGCCTCGGTGAGATCCATTCTCACGTCTAAAAGATTTGAGGCAGAACCCTCATAATCTTCGCCACGGATAACCTATTGTGGGGTTAGCTCAAAAGCTGGCACCTCACTTGTTACGGCTATGGCGGGATCTCGCACTTTGCCCGTCCTTGTCTTCTTTGGTTTCTGTTTCCATGTTGGTGATTCGTCTCTCCGATGATTGATGCCTAAGGTAACATTATCTCTATCTATTGCCATTTTAATAACCAAAAGCTCTGATACCACTTGTCATGGGACCGTTTTCTAAGGGCTCTGTGCAGACAGCTAGATAACCTGACTACTACTCTAGCTTCAGTCCTAACAAAGAAATAAGCACAATGCCATGCTTGAACCAAGGAAATCACACAAACTCAAAGGTTGGGAAGATAATGAATTTAAAGACACACAAGGATTGGGAGCCCAAGACCAATTTTTGGATTTACTTGATATACAAAAGAAGGAATACAAGTATATGGTATCTTCCTTCTAACAACGCATATACATGTCTATATATACAATGAATGTCCGCTGCAGATTTGCTGGCAATAGATCCGTCCAGCTGTGTTGCACAACTTTCTGTTGGCATCATATGATCTCCATGATTGTGTTGGAAGCCTTTATGCCATTAGTCCTGTCCGGCTGATGTGCCCTAGTTCTTGCTGGCAAAGTGTTGCCTCCCTGATTGTACTGGCAGGCTATGGTCCTACCCAGCTGTGTAGCACATGCCTTTGCCGGCAGATAGTTGCCTCCATGATTGTCCTGGCAGGCTGGGGTCCTACCCAGCTGTGCAGCATGTGATATTGCTGGCAGAGTGTGGCCTCCATGAGGGCCCTGACAGCCTGTGGGATTGTTGCCTCCATGTGCAAAGACCGTCTGCTCTGGTCTTTGGCAGCCAAGTTTGGCCCGGCTTGCAGCCCTTTAGGCGGGAAATTCGATCGAAAAGTATGCGGGGCAATACATGATGATTCACTGTATTTAATTTGAAAATTGTATTTAATTGTGTTTAAATTATTCATTGATCATCTTGGTTGATATTGATACAAAAATTATACATATGGTAGAAGAAGGAATTTGCAGTGCAAAAGTGATTAGGAAGGTGTGGGCACAAGATGCCACATGTGTAAGAATTGAAAGTTGTGAATCATGAATTGAGATGTCGAGGAGTGATACCTCGGTAATTTATGTTGAAATACATGCATCATACATAATTTAATTGATTGATTTGTCATATGATTCCTTACTTGAACCCATTCATATGTCATTTGTACTCTGACTATGTTGTTACTTAATTACTTGATTGTTTTCTCGTTGATATCCGTGTTCTCATTGTTCTCATTGTTGATTTGAAATGGAAATTCTTCTATTATTGGCCTTACATTGATATTGTTTCCTTGTTAGATTTATGTAGCATTTTGTACAGGTTTATATGTCCGGTAGGTGTCTTGACCTGGCCTCGTCAATACTCTACCGAGGTTAGGCTTGATATTTATTGGGTACCACTGTGGTGTACTCATGCTACCTTTTTGCACATTTTTGTGCAGATCCAGATAACTCAGTGTTGTTGATAATCTTGTTAATTGATTGGACATTGCTGTGGAGACATAAGGTATGCTTGTTGTCACGTTCGCAGGCCTTAGAGTCACCTTCTGATATTTTCCTACACTGTTGATTCTATTCTGGAACAGTTGAATTTAGAGATTTTTCTAGTAAACTTTGTAGATCTTGTGACTTATACTACTGATTTTGGGATTGTAGGAAATTTCTATTTTATATTTAATATTTGTTGATTGAGTCACCACTAATTCAGTAAGTGTTAGGCTTACCTAGTCCCTAAAACTAGGTGTCGTCACGACATCCTACGGAGGGAAATTTGGGTTGTGACAAGTTGGTATCATAGCTCTAGGTTCATAGGTGCTATGAGTCATAAGTAGGTTTAGTAGAGTATTGTGGATCGGTACCGAAACATTCCCCAAAATTTTCACATGTTTAAGGCCTGAGATTTTGCAGGGGATAATGCTGGGACTTGCGGTATGTTTGCATCCTTAATAATCCTATGTTTTAGTACCAAAGAAGTTACAGAAAACAACTTCAAATTTATAGATGGTCTACTCAGCATGGACATCTCGGTTGTGGCATTCTGGGGTGCTTCAAAGGAAGTACGGTGGTTGATAAGCTTCTAGTCTATGTGGTTCGTGCCAAGATTTATCTGTATGTAGCTTTACTTTTGGGATCATGGTGTACAAATAAGGGGGGAAGTGTTACCCTAAAGAAAAAATCGAGGAGTATGTGAAGAAATAAGTCAGCTTGGCGGTGTTGGATTAGCATAGCAAAGTAAGAAATTAGCCTTATGAAAGGTAATATTCCACCGGTGTTTGTGGCAAGTTTATGAAAAGAGTAGATCCGCCGATGCAACGCCACCCATTTAGGCTCAGTTTTCAGAGATATTTTTAAGGGAGTTTGTTCCCCAGACCCTACGGAATGCGTGGCGCACAGAGTTTTTTTAGTTGCTTCAGGGTACTATGACGGTGTCAGAATATGCCATCGGATTCAGCGATTTAGCCCGTCATACTCCTACTTTGATTCCTACAGCCAAAGAGAAAGTCCACGGATTCATTAAAGGACTCAGTTATGATCGTACAATTTTGTACAATTCGGGAGCTACATGCTGATACTTCATTTCAGCTAGTGGTAGAAATTTCCAAGATGTTAGAACGTGTTCGAGGTGAGGAAAAGGAAACTAATGAGACCAAGAGGTTTTGAGGTTTGGTAGAATTCAAGGGATTCTACTCTGCAGCTATAACTCATTATGGCAGAGACTCGAACAGTCAGTCAGCTCAGTCCGCATATCAGATTACTCGGGGTGCACCAGTAAGTTCCTTTAATGCACCACCGGCACAGGATTCCTACAATGGTTATTCCAGTTATCCGGCACAGACTCAGTATGAGCAGCCGAACCCGCAGAGGGGTTGTTATGAAATGGTGGTACTAGGCATATCATGAGAAATTGTCCCAGACTTGGGAGAGACATATTTCATCAAAGCACTCAGGCTACGGCCCCCATTGTAGTTACTACTCCACCTATACGACCAGTTAGGGGTACAGGACGGGCCGGTAGAGGGCGTCCTAAAGGTGGAGGCCCGGCCCGTTGATATATTTGCTATGGTATGGCTGAGGTCGCTACACCAGATGGTGTCGTTACAGGTACGATCTTGATTTAATATAAAGGAATAATTTTCTTAACTTGATTCGGTTCTGAGTATCGAGGCGAGCCCTCCTAATATGCTCCACTTATGAGTGAGCTTCGTAATTCTATAATCTACTTATGTGTTTACTCTTGTTAGGGGATTCTATGGAGATAGTCATGTCTATCATTCTATGAAAATAAAAGAAAATGTGAAAGTTTGCCTTTAAAACTCATTTGAATTGACTTCAGTCAATATTTTGAGCAAACGGACCCGGGTCAGTATTTTGACGGTTCCGGTCCATATTGTGATTTGGAACTTGGACTTATGCCGGAAATAAAATTTGGAAGTCCCTAGTTTGAATTATCGCCATTTGACGGAAATTAGAAATTTAAAGGTTTAAAGAATTCCTAAATTTGGCCATAATTAGATTTTTGTTGATACCGGGTCCCGATTTGGATTCCGAAAGTTCAATCAGCTTCGTAACAATATTTATGACTTATGTAGAAAATGTGAAGTTATTCCGATGTGCGTAGGCACGTTTTCCGTTAATTATTTTTAAAAAATAAAATAAAAAGGCCTAATTTTATAAAGCTTAAATTTTTAAGTTTGACCGATAGTTGACTTTGATGATATCGGGTTTGGATTATGGTTCTGAAAATTTTAGTAGCTTCGTTATTTCATTTGAAACTTGTACGCAAAATTTGAGCTCATTCTGAATTGATTTGACATATTTCGGCGCGAGTTATAGAATTGAAAATTTCATAAACTCATAAGTCTGAATCGACGCGCGATTTGTAGTTTCGCCGTTGTTATGTGTGATTTGAGACTTTGAGTAGGTCTGAAATATGTTTTAAGACTTGTTGGTATGTTCGGACAGGGTCCCTAGGGGCTCGGGTGCGTTTCAGAGTGGTTTCGGACCATTTCTAAGCTATTTTTAACTGCTGGTTTTTGGCTACAGCTGTGTGCATCGTAGAAATTTCTGTTGCACACGGCTAAATTTAGAAGCTTATATCTCGTAATCTGTAAGGAATTTGGAGATGATCCAAAAATGAAAGTTGTAGCCCTTTGAGTCTAGTTTCCAAAAATATAAACCATTTATCATTTTGATATTTTTATAGAAGGTTATGGTTGATTAACCAAAGCTTGGTACTGCAGTTGTTTTGCCTAGCAGTGTGCATCGCAGAAATTTCTGGTGCATACGGCTGGCTTTGAAAGCTTATATCTCGCAATCTATAAGGAATTTGGAGATGATCCAAAAGTAAAAGTTGTAGCTCTTTGTATCTAGATTCAGAAATTTAAACAGTTTAGCATTAGGAGTTATGTACAAAAGGTTATGATTGATATACTAAAGGCTATCTGGGAAGAGTTTTGAAATCGCGAAGAAGAAATTTCTGCTGCACATGGCTGACTTTGGGAGCTTATATCTCTCCATCTATAAGGAATTCGGAGATGAGCAAAACATAAAAATTGTATTTCTTGGCGTCTTGTTTCCAGAAAGTTAAACCATTCATCATTCAGGCATGGTATAAGAGAGTTATGCCTATTTCCGAATCAGGAAAGCCTGTTATTTTTCTGGGGCTGAGGCAAATCGCAGGTGTCAAATGCAATTTATAAGTCTCAAATGTCAGATGCAACTTGTGTGTAAAGATTCTAAAAATGGGGGTTTCGGCTATTTTAACATATTTGGAGCTATGGAGCTCGGATTGAAGTGATATTTGACGCGATTTTTACCATACGGATTGGAGTAAGTATTTTATATTAAAAATTGATTATACTTCATGATTCCATGGTTATTTTCATCAATTATTAGTGAATCAAATAGAAGAAATTGGAGAAATTTGTAAAACTCTTCAAGAACAAAAATTTAAGATTTGGAGGTCGATTCGTTATCAGAATTTGATAAAATTGGTATAGTTGAACTCGTATCAGAATGGGCATTCGTATTTCGTAAAAATTATATCGGGTTCCGAGAGGCGGGCCCCGCGTTGACTTTCGGTTGACTTTTAGAATAAAATTGGAAATTGACATATTATTATCCAAAATTATTTTTTATGAATTGTAATTAATTTATAAAAATATTTTGATTAGATTGGAGCCGTCTGAACGTCGTTTCGCGCAAGAAGGCTATTTTGGGATATCGGCCAAACTCTGTTAAGGCAAGTGTCTTGTCTAAATATCTTGTCTAACTTTATATGGGGGAAACCACCCCTTAGGATTTGAGATGATTGTTTCATTCGTGTTATGTGAAGGTCGTGTACGCGAGGTGACGAGTGGGTACACGACCTATATGTGGTATTTGATCGATTTGGACCCTTAGGCTCCTTTTATACAATTGATTGTAAATATTGTTTCATGATTATATCTTTTGTTGTTAGAATTATTTGTACGTGCTTTACTGAAAATTGTTAGCACGTGTTCCATCTTCGTTGTCAAGATCACCTTATATTCCAATTATTGATCGTAACCACTCGTTGAATTCATGCTTTACCTGCTACATGCCTTAATTATTAATTGATGCTCATAAATTTTGCCTTGGCTTATGGATTGTCATTTCCTTGTTATTTGATTTCGTGAGCTATCGTGTAGCCTTTTTCATTAGTTGTGACTTCTTTGTGTAGCCTCGTTATTTCTTTTGATTTTGTGGTATATCGTAGTTAGTTGTAACTTGGTTGATTAATATTGAGAGGGATCGGGTTGCACGCCACAACAAATATAATTTAATATTGATAGGGATCGGGTTGCACGCCGCAACAGATATGATTTAATATAGAGAGGGATCGGATTACATGCCGCAACAGATGTGATTTAATATTGAGAGGGATCGGGTTGTACGCCACAACAGATATGATTATTATTGTGTGGGATCGGGTTGCATGCCGCAATAAATATAATTTATTATTGCATGGGATCGGGTTGTACATCGCAACAAATGAACAAATATGAAATTATTGTGATATTAAGGTTAATTCCGATTGTGATTCTCATGATGCATTTCATGCTAGGACAGTTATTGTGATTTCTTAAATTACCTTATTGTATTTTGATTATAATTAATTTTTGTCAATATATAAAAATAGAACAATATGGACTTCTTGTGTGAGTCATGTATCCTATATGATATGTTAAGTTGCTGAGAATTTAGCAGACGAAATGAAAGAATTTTCAAGTTATTCCACTTGTGTGTCTTTCAAAAATAAAACTCATATCTTATTCGGAGATTTACTAAATTAAATGGTGATTATATTTTTATTCTAATTGATGTCTCAACTTTCTCATTATCTTATTGTCGTGTAATTTGCATGAAAATTTGTTATTTCGTTTTACTTTAACAAATTCCATATTTATCTCATTGAAACTTGATTTAATGTCTTATATTGTATAAATACAATATTTTATCGGATCTCATATACTTCTAAACTAAACTCAGTTGATATTCTATTTGTACAACCTCTCCACTATTTTAGCTTTTTTAAATCCTAAACTGGCTTAATGACTCGTGATATCGATGCTGAATTTATACACATGGTAGCACGAGAATGTTGCCGTGCAAAAGTGATTCGGAAGGTGTGGGCACAAGATGCCACATGTGTAAGAATTGGAAGTTGTGAATCATGAATTGAGATGTCGAGGAGTGATACCTCGGGTAATTTATGTTGAAATACATGCATCATAAATAATTTAATTGATTGATTTGTCATATGATTCCTTACTTGAACCCATTCATATGTCATTTGTACTCTGACTATGTTGTTGCTTAATTACTTGATTGTTTTCTCGTTGCTATCCGTGTTCTCATTGTTCTCATTGTTGATTTGAATTGGAAATTCTTCTGTTATTGGCCTTACATTGATATTTTTTCTTTGTTATCTTTATGTAGCATTTTGTACAGGTTTATATGCCTGGTAGGTGTATTGACCTGGCCTCGTCACTACTTTATCGAGGTTAGGCTTGATACTTACTGGGTACCGCTGTGGTGTGTACTCATGCTACTCTTCTGCACATTTTTGGGCAGATCCAGACACCTCAGTGTTGTTGATAATCTTGCTAATTAATTGGACATTGCTGCGGAGACTTAAGGAATACATGTTGTCGCGTTCGCAGGCCTCAGAGTCACCTTATGATATTTTCCTGCACTATTGATTCTATTCTGGAACAGTTGTATTTAGAGATTTTTCTAGTAAACTCTATAGAATTTATGACTTGTACTACCGGTTTTGGGATTGTAGGAAATTTCTATTTCATATTTAATACTTGTTGGTTGAGTCACCACTAATTCAGTAAGTGTTAGACTTACCTAGTCCCAAAACTAGGTGCCATCACGACATTCTACGGAGAAAAATTTGGATCGTGACATATTTGGACATGTTAGTATGGTTTGGAGAGGTCCCGGGAAGCTCAGTGAGTTTTCAGGTGTTCATGAGAGGTTCTTCAATGAAAAAACAATAAAGAACCTACACCAGATATGTAGGCCAATGGTTCTCGCACGAGCATGGGAGACGTCTGGCTTTATATCCTGCAATTTCAGTACTTTATATAAATAGCCTCATTTCGTACATTGAGTTTGTAACATCCCGATAGATCGTTTTGAGTACTAGCTCCCTTTTTTATATTTTGAGACTTTTCATAGTTCAATTTGATGATTAATGACTTGCGCGCGTGGTCTGTGTCGATTTTCGAAAAGTTTATATGTGAAATTTTAAAGAAAATATGATTTTTGACTTTTGAAATGATTAGAGTTGAACACGGTGAACCTTTTTGGTAAACGGCCTCGGATCACTTTTTGACGATTCTAGTATATTCGTATGATGATTTTGGACTTGTACTTATATTTTGTTAGGGTCTCAAGTGACTGTAATGACCTGACTGATCGTTTTAAGCATTTGCATGCAGTTTGGTAGTTTGAGGTCATGAGTAGCTTTATAAGATGTATTACGACTTGCATGTATGGTCGGTTTTGATTTTTGAGTGATTCAGAATGTATTTGGGAGAATGATTTTCAATTTGAAAGTTTTAAGGTGGAAGAATTGACCAAGTTTGACTTTTGTGTATTTGACCTCGAATCATAATGTTAATAAATAGGGTGAAGCTACTTCAAGGTGACGAGGATCTATTGAAGGCGCGTAAAGCAATTCTGCTTTAGGAAAAAAAAGATTTATCAATATTAGATAACAGACAATATCAAGAGACGCTTTATTTGTTTAAAATCGTGAAAAGATGAGATTTGCAAAGTTTCATTCATAATTAATTTTAGTGATTTTTACCTAACTACACTGTATTAGAAACTTATTTACTTATATTCTCTATGTTTTGTAGATTTTAATAAGTACCTAGATTTGTTTTACAAATTATATGCATTGCTCCTTAAAAGACTCCTACCCCATTATTAGTTCATTCAATTAAGGGATTCAATTACATCATTTCCTTTTTTTTGCCTTTCCTCTCCTCTCTCCTTTTTTTTTAACATCAAAATCCCTTAATCTACGCCAAGAATCTCCATCTTCTCTCTTCCCACCATTGCTGACAACTTTGTACTATTAAAAAAATCGTCAATTGTATCGTTCTTTTGCTGGGAGACTGGCAACACTGAAAATGAAGAAATATTCAGGAATTGTCTGAAGTTGATCGTAAAGTGGGTAGGCTTGCAAATATTTTTGCAAAGTGGGTATAGGTTCAATTGTGATCCCAAAATCGGGTATTGATGCAAAAGCTCCCATATACAAGTCACATACAATGAAGATTTTAGAAAGAAAGAAAACAAGATTCAAAACTTACCCACCGCTTGATTATAGAGCAATATTCCGAATTTCGTCTGCATTGTATCAATACAAAATAGAGATTTTGGGTGATTAGTAAAAAAGAGAAAAATTGAGTTTGAAAATCTTTGGAAAAGGAAAAGAATCGGAAATTTGGGGGGAGGGGGTATAAAAATAAAAGAGAGATTTTGGGTGATTATTAAGAAAGAGAGAGAAAAGAAATAAAATCTTAAATGCAGGGGGGATTATTGAAAATGGGGGGTGGATGTCGTGTAACTGATATGCTAAAATTAAAAGATCTTGAATTTTTTTAATGGTTTTGTATATAACTTGTAAATATAGATATATAAAGTAATTAATAAGGAACCTAAATAAAGATGGTAAATAGGTTTCTATTATAGTATAGCTAGGTAAAAATTCCTCAATGTTTACCTAGCTATACTATATTAGAAACCTATTTACTTATGTTCTCTATGTTTTGTAGTTTTTAATAAGTATCTAGTTTTTTTTTTACAAATTATATACATTGCTTCTTAGAAAAACAAGAACTCTTACCCATAATCTTACCGGTTAATAGACTAATAAAGAATGTGACTTAGTAATTAAATAGGTACCCTAGTATACCTTTAAATATTAGGTGGCGACTCTCTTTCATCAACAACAGAGAAACCACAAGTTGAATCTTGTTTTGACTAGTGCAAAATAGGGTGCAACAAGTATCTTTTTGGGGGAAAAAGTACTTTGGCCTCCCAGAAGCTTGGCCAAATAGGCTCGGGGAAAAAAGTACTTCAGGACAATATAAGTATTGGCTAATCTTTAAATATCATCTTTGAGAATGGTTATCTGTGCACTTATCCCGATTTTTTACCAGTGTAAAAAGGGGATGTGCACAGATAGGAAACTTGAGGACTACTATTTAAGGCACAACCGAAATTCATAAGCTTTATAAGTTTGGCCACTTCAAAATTAACTTCAGACTTACAAGTCTGAAGTTTCAAAAAAGTTCAGACATGCGGGTGTGAAGTTAGGCGTGTCACTGCCTATCTTCAAACAAGTCATAAATGTGAATTTCATAATAAATGTTTGAAGTTAAACTTGCATCTCAACTTCAGACATGTATGTCTAAATTTTAAATTTCCAATGTCTAATGTTTCTGTCATGTATGTCAGAAATTGAGAGTAGTTTATATAATCAGTCATGGTCGGCAATGTTACTCGAGCTGATATGAGCTTTGTCAAGATGTCATTTATAATGTGTCATGGGCCAACCTTCCCAATTCTTAACAAGTTTTATTAATTTTATTTGATAATTAAATAAATCATCAGAAAACAACAAAAAAAGTAAGAAAAAAAGAAAGAAAAAGGTTTTACACAACTTATTAGCTAAACCTTTTTAAATTTATTATAGCTATACATGACATATCAAACCAAAAAAAAAAAAAAATCTTTAAAAAAATATTTTGATTAAGTTTCTTATGATTAATATGGACTACATATTAATCAAAATTTTATATAAGCTGAATTGGGCGAGTCAAAATGAATCATTTATAAATATTATCCAATCTTAAGTCGGTTGGGTGGGCCATGCTTTCTGGTGTCACCCCTACTTTTCCAAGAAAATGGTTTTTCAAGAAAAATATTTTTCTTGATACCAAATAAACCCTTAATAAGGCCATTTTAGTATATATGACAATATCTATATCTATCTATATTATTATAAAAGTAGTGAAAATTTAAATTGCCATAATACTCTTTTAAATAATTAATCTAAATATCTTAATAAATAATTAAATGGTGTTATCTATTTATAATAGGAAAAATAACAATTTTATGAGCATGTTCCACCGTTTGGAACAATAACCACCCTTTCAAGAACCGAACTTCAAAAGCCACCTTTTGGAATGTTAAATGAAACGTAGACAGACACCAAACTAGGAACGTTAAACAGACACCAAACTAGGGATCTTCCAGCGATAATTAATATTCTTTTCATCATCTAATTAATTTTCTACCTTTTCGTTGTTGAATTATTGTAGTCTTACTCCGAGAATATCTTGTCTTCAAATAATTTACTTCGATTCTCTCTTTTTGGACAGAAACAGCTTCCTAGGAGTACGTCCTTGCTGAAATGCATACATGCTGGAAATTAGCTTATGTATTTTCTGAGAAAAATAACCTAGATCCAATGAGGGGAATACTGTGCTAAACCAAGGAAAAAGAATATGATGAAGAAATTTTGGTGAGGTTACTACTACTACTACTGCAAAATATTGAAGATGAGATACAATGAATCTTTTTCTTCCTCTTTCATGGGGAAAAAAGGAGAGTTATTAATTTGTCTGTCAACATGTTTTCATATTGTAGTTATCAATTTGTCTGTCTGCATGTTTTTATATTGCTTAAGGCGTGAAGTTTATGGTGAAGAATGACGAGTGTTATACTTTTTATGCTGCATAATATTTGTTAGATTACTATGTCAAAAACTAGATTCGATCAAGCTCTAAGAAGGTCAGAACATTATTTATTTAAATTTTTAGTTTAGTATAGTTTGAAATTATGTTTATCAAAGGAAGACAAATTGAATAACTTTTTTTATAAAAAATAAATTAACTTCTAACATATAGATTATATTTTATTAATGTTGCAAAAGGAAGAATCTAAGTATTAACTTAGTTGATATTGAATAAAGATAAAGAAAAAATAACTTTTCTTGTCGAGATTGATAAGAAAAGGTAAAATTGAAGAAGGAGTTTAATTGCTCTTGAAATACAGTTGAGGATGAAGATAACCTTGCCAAGATACGAAGGGAAAAAAAAAGAGAAAATATTAAAGTACAATAACTAAAAACAAATTTAAAGTCGAAAAAGATTAGTGATTTTTTTTTTCTACAATGAAATAAAGTATGAGCTAATTTAATTTTTAATGTTGTATTTGACGAAAAAGTATTATCGATGGTGTTTCAATCTAAATACAAACTTTAGTACTCCATTTTTCTTAATATATAACATTCAAAATTTAATATACATATTTTTTCATCATTTTGATCCATAATTTTTCTTTTCTCAGTTATCTTATTTATATGTATAGACAATTATTCGGATGTCAATGCAATTCACGCTATAGATAACGCCGTCTATTATATTTTCATCTAAATGATTTATTATTTTCATAAATTTAAATATCTATTATTGATGTTAATAGCTCTATAATATGAAGCGGGTTATTGTTCAATCTAAACAAAAGGCCAATCAAGGTACGAACACTAATACTTTTTACTCGATGTCCTGGTCAGTGGCGAAGCCACGTGGTCATAAGGGTGGTCGACTGACCACCTTTCGTCGAAAAATTACATTGTATATATAAGTAAAATTATTTTAGAGGTATATAACACATATTGAACACCCTTTGTCTGAATTATTTTACTTCTTTTAAATTTGAACACCCCTGGAGAAATTCATAGCTTCGCCACTGGTCCTGGTCATGAGATATCAATTGGAACAGATAAAAGGAACATACAATAGGATATATAAGGAAGAATTAGGCCAGAAACACTTTATTACATGTTTATGCCTCAACATTAAAGATAAGTAAAGGAAAAATATTTTCTCTATCCCAACTTATATGGCGGTGTTTGAATTTTGAGAGTTAAAAGATTTTTTCTTTAACCATAATTTTTATATATGCCTTTAAAATTTTTAAATTAATAAATCCTTTTTTGTTGGGATAGTTGATGAAGCTTGATATATATATATATATATATATATATATATATATATATATATATATATATATATATATATATATATATATATGCTTCAAATAACTTAACGATTCTATGTTTTAGTTCAATGTCAAAATTAACTTGTTTGACTATCTAAATACACAAGCCAATTGGGACGGAAGGGGTAACATGTATCTAATCAAAGTTTGATCGTTTATTTTTGTAAATTCAAACGATATCTAATTATTTTGACCTCAACAAATAAGTCGTCTAACGACGATCCACATTAGTCATTCATAGAGTATAATTTATTTTTCAACTATAATTGTTTAGTCAATACAAAACTGTTTATTATATGATTCGGCATACACGTACAACGCACGTACCGAAAGACAAAATCAAAATACTAGCACAAAAATATCTTATTTTTGTAAACCACCTACTTTGACCCAAGCCCAAATTCTTCTCAAGCGGACTCGACGAAAAACAAGCAAATGAGCGCCAACTTATACCGTGTCCTGCCTTAGAGAAAAAAACCCTTGTTTGCGCAAATTGCTCTTTCCCCTTCCCATAGCGAACTCCTCACGTTCCCTCCCTGGCAGAATTAAAATTGGTATGTTTTATTTTTCCCTTGTGAATACAGAGATGTTTTCCTTTCTTTCTTTCTCTCTTTAATTATACTTTTGAGTTACTGCATTCCATATGTTGAATTTCAAGTTCAAGCAATTGTATCATTATGAACGAAAGGTTTCTGATGTAAACTTAATTTTTTGAAAAGTTTCCTATCATCTAACACAGTATGAAAGTGATTCTCTACTGTCAACTACAGTTCAAAGATGTTTATAGTGCAAGACATGATAGAATTTTCAGTTTTTATTAGCTTTGTAGATTGAATTTTGCAGTTTTAGGACTAAGATACTACATTTGAGACTAAGGCTTGTTTGGTTTGGCCTATAATTTTTCAGTATAAATTTTGTGTGGGAATTTATGCATTATGGGGGTCATTTAGTTTAAAGACAAGTTATGATGTGATTACTAATGCAAAGATTGCAATGCATGGATTGTAATATAGGGATCGTATAATGCAAGGATGATTTCTTGTTGAATGTCTAGTTTGATATATTACTACATATTAGTATACAATGTATAATTTAAAATATTTATTTATTTAAAAAAAAAAATTCTTACTTTAATGAGTGTTTGGTCATTTTAGCTTTTTAGTCCATGTATACTAATAACTCCATTCCTGTTCCGAGATTCTATCTCACATAACTTAATGTAGGTATTATTTATGAGGAAAACAAAAAGGAGCAACAAAACATTGTATTAATTAATAGTGATTTCTATGTGGAGATTATATCTCCTTAATATTCCAACCAAACATTGTATAAGCTTATACTAATTTATATGTGGAGATTATATCTCTTAAAATTCAAACCAAACGGTCCCTACGTGTATTATTTTATGTGGGATAGATCGTGTAAATATGAATCAGGCATTAGCAGTATTTCGGTAAGAGCACCTAAAAGTGAACAAAATTCTTTAAAGCTAATTCTTTAATTTGGTATTGCAATAAAATGTTTGGCTCAATTCTTCGCCTCATCTATGTGTGCAGTTTGATGCTAATTGATAAGTTTAATATATTAGTTCATCATCTGGAAAGCATTATATGTAAATAGTTTGTTTTTTTCTTCATTGTTTCTGAGCCATTAATCATTTGATACAACTAGTCTCGCAAACTGTTATGGAAAGGGTCGTGTATTGACATGATCAAAAGAAATGAGTAGTGCCACTATATTAACTATGTATACGGTCAAAACCGATTCTCAGTCATAAAGACCGGTCGAGACAATAACGTTTCAATCGAAGGGTATTCACATGACAAGCTCGGACGAATTCCGAAGTAGAGACGTTGAGCTTCGAGCTATAAGACCAATCAACGGCAAAACTCGATATCATTATCGAGCCCGTGTCCGAATCGGACTACGGGGCAACACCGATCGACACAGGCCCCGAATATCGATGTCCCAAGACAGAACCGAGCTCGAACCAAGACTGGGGGTTCGATCTAACACCGAGCTCGAGTCAGTGCCAAGCTCGCAGACAAGAGCCGTTACAACCACACCGAGGGAGAGAATCTTGGCGAGAATCAAGGAAGAGACAAACCATCATGGGTCCTCCACTATATGTATTATTTTATTATGTTGTTATAGATAAAGCAGTGACCCTCTACTATAAAAAGGGAGATAGACTGTGTCATGACCCAACTGGAGGGTCATGACTAGCACCCGGGCCATACTTGTCGAGCACCAACGTACATTTTATCTAACCTTCCTTATTATCTTTAAGGGCCGACAAGATCAATATAAATAGTAAACATGGATCATGAACATCCAACAATGAAAGATAATGTCATGAACATACATAACATGGGACGACAAGACTGTCAAGAAACTATATATAAGGTACGAGCTATCATGATGCCATGAAAGACTATACAACAAAAATCAGCCGAAAAGGCATTCTAAACCATACATAAGTCGACACCTGTCTATGAGCCTCTAAAGGAACATAAGTGCTACAACATTGCCGGAACAGGGCCCCGACATACCCATAATGTCTATAACAAAAATGCATACCAAGACCATGGCAAGTCCGGAGAAGGGATCTCGCCAATAACCGCTGAACTGGACAGCCTACTGTGGTGGGGGAGCTATGTCTACCTGTCTATCAGGACCTGCAGCACGACATGCAGCGTCCACAAATAAAAAGGACGTCAGTACGAATAAAGTACTGAGTATGTAAGGCAGGAAAGCATAAGTAAGAACAGTAATGTAAACAGGGATAGGGAATATACAACCTGTGACATCTGGGTACCTCTGAGGGCTACTGACATGAAATACATGATACATAGATATATATACATAAACTTTTAAAACATACGCCTTTGTGGGCATCACCATCATCATATCGTACCCGGCCATAATAGGCTCGGTAAAACGTACCCGGCCACGTGAAGCTCGGTAAAACCCAACTGATCAGTGGTTGCACAATAGGTGCCGTACCCGGCCGACTATAGCGCGGCTCGGTAGAGTAAAATAGATACATATATATGATGCATGCTGGACTCATTGGAATCACATTTTGAACCTTTCGGAGTGACATAAGGTTGGTATCCTTCGTACACGTTATTAGGATTAACTCTTCATCAAGAATCTTATAAGAATCAGGAACTACCAACAACATTGATAATATAAGAATAAGAGAAGTAACATCAATATCAATCGTTTCATAAGAAGGGCAGCAATGTAAGCACTGCTAGCTTCTAAGAGTAGAGTATCTTTGAGAGCTCGTTCATTACATTATGTACAATCGGAGTCGTGCAAAAGAATGAAGGGGATAGCCTCACATACCTTGTATATACTGCCCAACCTCAAGCTATGCAAATGTCACGACTCCTTAGTCTACAATAAGAGAAATGACACTATCATTATCGTTTAAGCGTCGTAACTATTATGTATCGACCGCAACCTATTTTACGATAAAACGGACAGCACCTCCCCTATTTATATGACTTTCCCACAAGTCAATACAATCACCAAACAGCCCAAACAACATCATTAATAATCATATTGAGCCTCCAAAACAGTCCACCAACTAACAACATTACTACCAAGCCTTTCGATATATATTTCACAAGTTCTAGCATCAACGACTTAGCCACAACTTGGATAATCTCAAATATATATATATAGAGTAAGAGGTTTCTTACCTTTAAATAGAAAGAACAATTCCAAATTGACCTTAATTTTCCACGAAATATCCCTTCAATTCTGCCACGAGAATAAGGAAACGAAACTAGCAATTAATTCGGGTTTTTCGGTACTAGAATTACTTTAGAAGACTTGAAATCACCTAGGGTTGATATTAAAAACTTGAAGGTGTATTTACAGGACATAAAACACTTAAAAAAACCTCCCACACGAGCTGGAACAACACAAAAATCAGCAACAACAAGAAGAACAAGAAACTTACTAGCGCCACGGGATTCCTGACATTTGATTTGTGTTGTTTGCCCTTTGTTTGGTTCTTGGATCATGAGAGAACCTTGAGAGACTGATTTTAGGGTTATAAGGTCTGAATATACTGAAACATAATGACTTAAAACGGGGTTGAGGTATCTTATATATGTCCATATGTCTTAAACCGCCTTTGTGGGCCCCATAGAGAGCAGCTTGGCGCACTCTCGCGAAAACGTGAATATCTCTCTATTCCGTGATCGTATCGATGAACGGTTTAATGAGTTGGAAACTAGACTCATAGATCTTCAATTTGATAGGTATATCACCCCATAATTCCAAGCACATTGGGAGAAAAATGCAGTAACATTTGACCTAAAGTTTAAGTAAAATTATAAACCTAAGTTGCGACAACTTTTATCGACTTTTGTTTCATAACTCGCTTGACTTCAAGACTTATGATGCGGATATTATATGATTCAAATACATTAAAACAAGACCTCTTGGGAAAATTAATCACCTCTAGTGTTACCCGAAAATACGGGTTACAACATCCTTGATTCGTTTAACTTCAAATATTTGTTAACCACTCTTATACACCCTTGTATTGTTTAAGACCAATAGGATTAACTTCTTATCATCTCAAAGATAATCTCTTCTTGGATTTACATCGACTAACTTACGGCGTGATCTATGGTATGCGAATTTGGGTTGTAACACCCTCTCCCCCTTAGGAACATTCGTCCTCGAATGTAAGGGTTTATGGGGTGTCTAACTCATCGTGGATTCCGACGGAGATTTCCGGCGACACTAGCCAAACTTGCAAGCAGTTAAACCCAACCTATGGCCTTACAAGACTATACAAAGCATTATGGATATGTACATTATCTACATATCACCATTTTGTATTAAAAAAAGAGTATTCACAAGCTATTGCTTACCTCATAGAGCCGTTTCACCTTATAATGCGTCCTTCTTTCCCCCGGCATCCTCGTTATCTTCTCTCTGGAATAGGTAAGGGTATTTAGACTTCATCTCCTCTTCTGCTTCCCATGTCATTTCTTCTATATTCTTGTTCCTCCATAATACTTTCACGGAAGCTATATCCTTTGTTCTCAGCTTGCGGACTTGTCGATCTAATATAGCCACTGGCACTTCATCATATGATAGATCCTTTGTAACTTGTACATCTTTGATAGGGACGACCTGAGAAGGGTCTCCAATACATTTCCTCAACATAGATACATGGAATACCGGGTGGACAAATTCCAATTCAGATGGCAATTCTAACTCGTAAGCAACCTGTCCAATTCGTCGAAGAATTTTGTACGGCCCAATATACCGCAGACTCAACTTACCCTTCTTCCCAAAACGCATAACACCCTTCATCGGCGAGATCTTCAGGAAAACCCAATCACCAACCTCAAATTCCAGATCATGACGCCGGACATCGGAATAAGACTTTTGCCTGCTTTGTGCCGTCCTCAGTTGCTCTTGTATCACTTTCACCTTCTTAATGGCTTTGTGAATCAAATCTGGCCCATATAATTCTGTCTCACCGACTTCGAACTATCTAACTGGTGATCTACATCTCCTCCCGTACAATGCCTCATACGGGGCCATTTTAATACTGGAATGGTAGCTATTATTGTAGGCAAATTCTATAAGTGCCATATGGTCATCCCAATTCCCCTTGAAATCTAGAACACATGCTCGTAGCATATCTTCAAGCGTCTAGATGGTACGTTCAGCCTGTCCGTCAGTCTGCGGATGGAATGCAGTGCTGAGATTTACTTGTGTACCTAAACCCTTCTGAAAAGACCTCCAAAAGTTAGCCGTAAATTGAGCTCCTCGGTCTGATATAATAGATACCGGCACACCATGAAGCCTAACAATCTCCTTGATATATAACTTCGCATAATCTTCAGCCGTGTAAGTTGTCTTAACTGGTAGAAAATGGGCAGATTTTGTAAGTCGATCAACTATCACCCAGATGGAGTCAAACTTATGATAAGAGCGAGGTAATCCAATAATGAAGTCCATATTAATCACCTCCCATTTCCAGGTCGGAATCTCTATATTCTGAATCAATCCACTAGGTTTCTGATGCTCGATTTTTACTTGTTGACAATTAGGACACTTGGCTACAAATTCTGCAATAGACTTCTTCATGTTATCCCACCAATACTGCTCCTTAACGTCATGATACATCTTTGTCGAGCCAGGATGGATAAAATATCGGGACTGGTGAATCTCAATCATAATCTTCTCTCGCAACCCTGCCATACTAGGTACACATAATCGGCCCTGGTATCTTAGTGTCCCATCTCCTCCGATCTTGAAAGCTGTAATCTTACACTGCTGAATTCCCTCTCTCAATCTTACTAAGGTAGGATCTTCATATTGCCGTGCTTTTACCTCGGCTACCAAAGATGATTCTGCTGTATTCTATACAGTAACACCTCCGTCATCAGAGTCCAACAATCTGATTCTCATATTGGCCAGCTGGTAAAGCTCTTTGGTCAACCCTTGTCTACCTGCCTTAATATGTATTAAGCTTCCCATTGACTTACGGCTGAGAGCGTCTGCCACAACATTGGCTTTACCGGGATGGTACAATATCTCGACGTCATAGTTTTTCAGTAATTCAAGCCACCTACGCTGCCTCAAATTCAACTCCTTCTGCTTGAAGATGTATTGTAAACTCTTGTGATCTGTGTAGATGTCAACATGGACGCCGTATAAGTAGTGCCGCCATATCTTCAAAGCATATATTACTGCAGCCAATTCCAAATCATGAGTCGGGTAATTCTTTTCATGCTTCTTCAATTGTCTTGATGCATGAGCAATCACCTTCCCACGTTGCATCAATACGCACCCCAAACCTATACCTGAGGCATCACAATATACCACATAACCTTCTGTTCCTTCTGGGAGAGTGAGCACTGGCGCGGATGTCAATCGATTCTTTAGCTCCTGAAAACTATGTTTACAAGCATCAGACCACTGGAACTTGGTATCTTTCTGTGTTAACTTAGTCAATGGTGCTGGTATAGAGGAAAACCCTTCTACAAACTGCCTATAATATCCTGCTAGCCCCAGGAAGCTGTGGACTTCTGACGGTGTTGTAGGTCTCGGCCAATTCTTCACTGCATCGATCTTCTGAGTGTCGACACTAATACCCTCATCAGATATCACATGGCCAATGAATGCTACTTAGTTCAGCAAGAATTCACATTTAGAGAACTTAGCATATAACTTATGATCCTGAAGGGTCTGGACATAAGCCTGAATACGGGAAATATCCATGCCCTCTACCAAGGAGGCTGTTGTGCACTCATTTATCAGATGTGGTCCCAACCCGTTCACGAACAGGTGCACCCTATCACTCATCTCGGCCACCATATGGGGAGTATACCTTGCTAAAGAATCAAACTGTATACTATACTCTCGTACACTCATATTACCCTGTCGAAGGTTCAAGAACTTATCAGCTCTAGCTCGTCGTATCTCAGCTGGCAAGTAGTGACGAAGAAAGGCCTCAGAAAATTCCTTCCACACGGCTGGAGGAGCGTTCGGACCCCTAGATCTCTCCCAACTATCATACCATAAAATCGCTAAATCCCGTAACCGATAAGAAGCCAACTCTACTGCCTCTGTATCACTAGCATGCATAACCCGCAATGTACAATGAACCTGATCAACAAATGTTTGTGGGTCCTCCTTGGGGTCTGATCCGGTAAACGCTGGAGGGTCTAGATTAATAAAATCACGAACTCTCGCACTAACCGATTTATCAGCAGCACCGGTATTCTGCCTCTGAGCCTGAGCAGCTACTAATCTACTCAACAACTGCACCGCACTGCGCATATCGTGGTCTGTAGTGCCAGACGGAGGAACTGGATGTACTGGGTGCCTCCTAATATCCTCTGGAGGAGACAGAGAGGTATGAGACGGCATCTCACTCTGAGCCTCACTTTGGCCTGCTCTGGCTGGAGGCACCTGAATGTTACCCTCTCCCACGGCTATATCAAGCCGTTTACTAATTGCTTGCTTCCTAGTCGAAGGCATCGCTGAAAGAAAACAAGGTGAATATTAGATATGAACACTTACTACTCAAATCTACGCACGATCTAGATTCAGGAAGAAGGTAACAACCCTAGATGTCACGTAGCCTCCTGATTATAAATGTGGCGCGCTACACATCCATAATCAAAACTCTACTAGACACGGCTCATAGACATCCCCTAGGACAGACTTGCTCTGATACCAAGTTTGTCACGACCCAACTGGAGGGTCATGACTAGCACCCGGGCCATACTTGCCGAGCACCAACGTACATTTTATCTAACCTTCCTTATTATCTTTAAGGGCCGACAAGATCAATATAAATAGTAGACATGGATCATGAACATCCAACAATGAAAGATAATGTCATGAACATACATAACATGGGACGACAAGACTGTCAAGAAACTATATATAAGGTACGAGCTATCATGATGCCATGAATGACTATACAACAAAAATCAGTCGAAAAGGCATTCTAAACCATACATAAGTCGACACCTGTCTATGAGCCTCTAAAGGAACATAAGTGCTACAACATTGCCGGAACAGGGCCCCGACATACCCATAATGTCTATAACAAAAATGCATACCAAGACCATGGCAAGTCCGGAGAAGGGATCTCGCCAATAACCGCTGAACTGGACAGCCTACTGTGGTGGGGGAGCTACGTCTACCTGTCTATCAGGACCTGCAGCACGACATGCAGCGTCCACAAATAAAAAGGACGTCAGTACGAATAAAGTACTGAGTATGTAAGGCAGAAAAACATAAGTAAGAACAATAATGTAAACAGGGATAGGGAATATACAACCTGTGACATCTGGGTACCTCTGAGGGCTACTGACATGAAATACATGATACATAGATATATATACATAAACTTTTAAAACATACGCCTTTGTGGGCATCACCATCATCATATCGTACCCGGCCATAATAGGCTCGGTAAAACGTACCCGGCCATCATAGGGCTCGGTAGAATTGTACCCGGCCACGTGGAGCTCGGTAAAACCCAACTGATCAGTGGTTGCACAATAGGTGCCATACCCGGCCAACTATAGCGTGGCTCGGTAGAGTAAAATAGATACATATATATGATGCATGCTGGACTCATTGGAATCACATTTTGAACCTTTCGGAGTGACATAAGGTTGGTATCCTTCGTACGCGTTATTAGGATTAACTCTTCATCAAGAATCTTATAAGAATCAGGAACTACCAACAACATTGATAATATAAGAATAAGAGAAGTAACATCAATATCAATCGTTTCATAAGAAGGGCAGCAATGTAAGTACTGCTAGCTTCTAAGAGTAGAGTATCTTTGGGAGCTCGTTCATTACATTATGTACAATCGGAGTCGTGCAAAAGAATGAAGGGGATAGCCTCACGTATATACTGCCCAACCTTAAGCTATGCAAATGTCACGACTCCTTAGTCTACAATAAGAGAAATGACACTATCATTATCGTTTAAGCGTTGTAACTATTATGTATCGACCGCAACCTATTTTACGATGAAACGGACAGCACCTCCCCTATTTATATGACTTCCCACAAGTCAATACAATCACCAAACAGCCCAAACAACATCATTAATAATCATATTGAGTCTCCAAAACAGTCCACCAACTAACAACATTACTACCAAGCCTTTCGATATATATTTCACAAGTTCTAGCATCAACGACTTAGCCACAACTTGGATAATCTCAAATATATATAGAGTAAGAGGTTCCTTACCTTTAAATAGAAAGAACAATTCCAAATTGACCTTAATTTTCCACGAAATATCCCTTCAATTCTGCCACAAGAATAAGGAAGCGAAACTAGCAATTAATTCGGGTTTTTCGGCACTAGAATTACTTTAGAAGACTTGAAATCACCTAGGGTTGATATTAAAAACTTGAAGGTGTATTTACAGGACATAAAACACTTAAATAAACCTCCCACACGAGCTGGAACAACACAAAAATCAGCAACAACAAGAAGAACAAGAAACTTACCAGCGCCACGGGATTCCTGACATTTGATTTGTGTTGTTTGCCCTTTGTTTGGTTCTTGGATCATGAGAGAACCTTGAGAGACTGATTTTAGGGTTATAAGGTCTGAATATACTGAAAAATAATGACTTAAAACGGGGTTGAGGTATCTTATATATGTCCATATGTCTTAAACCGCCTTTGTGGGCCCCATAGAGAGCAGCTTGGCGCACTCTCGCGAAAACGTGAATATCTCTCTATTCCGAGATCGTATCGATGAACGGTTTAATGCGTTGGAAACTAGACTCATAGATATTAAATTTGATAGGTAGATCACCCCATAATTCCAAGCACATTGGGAGAAAAATGCAGTAATATTTGACCTAAAGTTTAAGTAAAATTATAAACCTAAGTTGCGACAACTTTTATCGACTTTTGTTTCATAACTCGCTTGACTTCAAGACTTATGATGCGGATATTATATGATTCAAATACATTAAAACAAGACCTCTTGGGACAATTAATCACCTCTAGTGTTACCCGAAAATATGGGTTACAACATCCTTGATTCGTTTAACTTCAAATACTTGTTAACCACTCTTATACACCCTTGTATCGTTTAAGAGCAATAGGATTAACTTCTTATCATCTCAAAGATAATCTCTTCTTGGATTTACATCGACTAACTTACGGCGTGATCTATGGTATGCGAATTTGGGTTGTAACACCCTCTCCCCCTTAGGAACATTCGTCCTCGAATGTAAGGGTTTATGGGGTGTCTAACTCATCGTGGATTCCGACGGAGATTTCCGGCTGAGTTTCCCCCATAAAATGGACACTAGCCAAACTTGCAAGCAGTTAAACCCAACCTATGGCCTTACAAGACTATACAAAGCATTATGGATATATACATTATCTACATATCACCATTTTGTATTAAAAAAAGAGTATTCACAAGCTATTGCTTACCTCATAGAGCCGTTTCACCTTATAATGCGTCCTTCTTTCCCCCGGCATCCTCGTTATCTTCTCTCTGGAATAGGTAAGGGTATTTAGACTTCATCTCCTCTTCTGCTTCCCATGTCATTTCTTCTATATTCTTGTTCCTCCATAATACTTTCACGGAAGCTATATCCTTTGTTCTCAGCTTGCAGACTTGTCGATCTAATATAGCCACTGGCACTTCATCATATGATAGATCCTTTGTAACTTGTACATCTTTGATAGGGACGACCTGAGAAGGGTCTCCAATACATTTTCTCAACATAGATACATGGAATACAGGGTGGACAAATTCCAATTCAGATGGCAATTCTAACTCGTAAGCAACCTGTCCAATTCGTCGAAGAATTTTGTACGGCCCAATATACCGCGGACTCAACTTACCCTTCTTCCCAAAACGCATAACACCCTTCATCGGCGAGATCTTCAGGAAAACCCAATCACCAACCTCAAATTCCAGATCATGACGCCGGACATCGGAATAAGACTTTTGCCTGCTTTGTGCCGTCCTCAGTCGCTCTTGTATCACTTTCACCTTCTTAATGGCTTGGTGAATCAAATCTGGCCCATATAATTCTGTCTCACCTACTTCGAACTATCCAACTGGTGATCTATATCTCCTCCCGTACAGTGCCTCATACGGGGCCATTTTAATACTGGAATGGTAGCTATTATTGTAGGCAAATTCTATAAGTGCCAGATGGTCATCCCAATTCCCCTTGAAATCTAGAACACATGCTCGTAGCATATCTTCAAGCGTCTAGATGGTACGTTCAGCCCGTCCGTCAGTCTGCGGATGGAATGCAGTGCTGAGATTTACTTGTGTACCTAAACCCTTCTGAAAAGACCTCCAAAAGTTAGCCGTAAATTGAGCTCCTCGGTCTGATATAATAGATACCGGCACACCATGAAGCCTAACAATCTCCTTGTTATATAACTTCGCATAATCTTCAGCCGTGTAAGTTGTCTTAACTGGTAGAAAATGGGCAGATTTTGTAAGTCGATCAACTATCACCCAGATGGAGTCAAACTTATGATAAGAGCGAGGTAATCCAATAATGAAGTCCATATTAATCACCTCCCATTTCCAGGTCGGAATCTCTATATTCTGAATCAATCCACTAGGTTTCTGGTGCTCGATTTTTACTTGTTGACAATTAGGACACTGGGCTACAAATTCTGCAATAGACTTCTTCATGTTATCCCACCAATACTGCTCCTTAATGTCATGATACATCTTTGTCGAGCCAGGATGGATAGAATATCGGGACTGGTGAATCTCAATCATAATCTTCTCTCGCAACCCTGCCATACTAGGTACACAAAATCGGCCCTGGTATCTTAGTGTCCCATCTCCTCCGATCTTGAAAGCTGTAATCTTACACTGCTGAATTCCCTCTCTCAATCTTACTAAGGTAGGATCTTCATATTGCCGTGCGTTTACCTCGGCTACCAAAGACGATTATGCTGTATTCTATACAGTAACACCTCCGTCATTAGAGTCCAACAATCTGATTCTCATATTGGCCAGCTGGTGAAGCTCTTTGGTCAACCCTTGTCTACCTGCCTTAATATGTATTAAGCTTCCCATTGACTTACGGCTGAGAGCGTCTGCCACATCATTGGCTTTACCGGGACGGTACAATATCTCGACGTCATAGTTTTTCAGTAATTCAAGCCACCTACGCTGCCTCAAATTCAACTCCTTCTGCTTGAAGATGTATTGTAAACTCTTGTGATCTGTGTAGATGTCAACATGGACGCCGTATAAGTAGTGCTGCCATATCTTCAAAGCATATATTACTGCAGCCAATTCCAAATCATGAGTCGGGTAATTCTTTTCATGCTTCTTCAATTGTCTTGATGCATGAGCAATCACCTTCCCACGTTGCATCAATACGCACCCCAAACCTATACCTGAGGCATCACAATATACCACATAACCTTCTGTTCCTTCTGGGAGAGTGAGCACTGGCGCGGATGTCAATCGATTCTTTAGCTCCTGAAAACTATGTTTACAAGCATCAGACCACTGGAACTTGGTATCTTTCTGTGTTAACTTAGTCAATGGTGTTGGTATAGAGGAAAACCCTTCTACAAACTGCCTATAATATCCTGGTAGCCCCAGGAAGCTGCGGACTTCTGACGGTGTTGTAGGTCTTGGCCAATTCTTCACTGCATCGATCTTCTGAGTGTCGACACTAATACCCTCATCAGATATCACATGGCCAAGGAATGCTACTTAGTTCAGCAAGAATTCACATTTAGAGAACTTAGCATATAACTTATTATCCTGAAGGGTCTGGGCATAAGCCTGAATACGGGAAATATCCATGCCCTCTACCAAGGAGGCTGTTGTGCACTCATTTATCAGATGTGGTCCCAACCCGTTCACGAACAGGTGCACCCTATCACTCATCTCGGCCACCATATGGGGAGTATACCTTGCTAAAGAATCAAACTGTATACTATACTCTCGTACACTCATATTACCCTGTCGAAGGTTCAAGAACTTATCAGCTCTAGCTCGTCGTATCTCAGCTGGCAAGTAGTGACGAAGAAAGGCCTCAGAAAATTCCTTCCACACGGCTGGAGGAGCGTTCGGACCCCTAGATCTCTCCCAACTATCATACCATAAAATCGCAAAATCCCGTAATCGATAAGAAGCCAAATCTACTGCCTCTGTATCACTAGCATGCATAACCCGCAATGTACAATGAACCTGATCAATAAATGTTTGTGGGTCCTCCTTGGGGTCTGATCCGGTAAACACTGGAGGGTCTAGATTAATAAAATCACGAACTCTCGCACTAACCGGTTTATCAGCAGCACCGGTATTCTGCCTCTGAGCCTGAGCAGCTACCAAGCTAGTCAACAATTGCACCGCACTGCGCATATCGTGGTCTGTAGTGCTAGACGGAGGAACTGGATGTACTGGGTGCCTCCTAATATCCTCTGGAGGAGACAGAGAGGTATGAGACGGCATCTCACTCTGAGCCTCACTTTGGCCTGCTCTGGCTGGAGGCACCTGAATGTTACCCTCTCCCACAGCTGTATCAAGCCGTTTACTAATTGCTTGCTTCCTAGTCGAAGGCATCGCTGAAAGAAAACAAGGTGAATATTAGATATGAACACTTACTACTCAACTCTACGCACGATCTAGATTCAGGAAGAAGGTAACAACCCTAGATGTCACGTAGCCTCCTGATTATAAATGTGGCGCGCTACACATCCATAATCAAAACTCTACTAGACACGGCTCATAGACAACCCCTAGGATAGACTTGCTCTGATACCAAGTTTGTCACGACCCAACTGGAGGGTCATGACTAGCACCCGGGCCATACTTGCCGAGCACCAACGTACATTTTATCTAACCTTCCTTATTATCTTTAAGGGCCGACAAGATCAATATAAATAGTAGACATGGATCATGAACATCTAACAATGAAAGATAATGTCATGAACATACATAACATGGGACGACAAGACTGTCAAGAAACTATATATAAGGTACGAGCTATCATGATGCCATGAAAGACTATACAACAAAAATCAGCCGAAAAGGCATTCTAAACCATACATAAGTCGACACCTGTCTATGAGCCTCTAAAGGAACATAAGTGCTACAACATTGCCAGAACAGGGCCCCGACTTACCCATAATGTCTATAACAAAAATGCATACCAAGACCATGGCAAGTCCGGAGAAGGGATCTCGCCAATAACCGCTGAACTGGACAGCCTACTGTGGTGGGGGAGCTATGTCTACCTGTCTATCAGGACCTGCAGCACGACATGCAGCGTCCACAAATAAAAAGGACGTCAGTACGAATAAAGTACTGAGTATGTAAGGCAGGAAAGCATAAGTAAGAACAGTAATGTAAACAGGGATAGGGAATATACAACCTGTGACATCTGGGTACCTCTGAGGGCTACTGACATGAAATACATGATACATAGATATATATACATAAACTTTTAAAACATACGCCTTTGTGGGCATCACCATCATCATATCGTACCCGGCCATAATAGGCTCGGTAAAACGTACCCGGCCATCATAGGGCTCGGTAGAATCGTACCCGGCCACGTGAAGCTCGGTAAAACCCAACTGATCAGTGGTTGCACAATAGGTGCCGTACCCGGCCAACTATAGCGCGGCTCGGTAGAGTAAAATAGATACATATATATGATGCATGCTGGACTCATTGGAATCACATTTTGAACCTTTCGGAGTGACATAAGGTTGGTATCCTTCGTACACGTTATTAGGATTAACTCTTCATCAAGAATCTTATAAGAATCAGGAACTACCAACAACATTGATAATATAAGAATAAGAGAAGTAACATCAATATCAATCATTTCATAAGAAGGGCAGCAATGTAAGCACTGCTAGCTTCTAAGAGTAGAGTATCTTTGGGAGCTCGTTCATTACATTATGTACAATCGGAGTCGTGCAAAAGAATGAAGGGGATAGCCTCACATACCTTGTATATACTGCCCAACCTCAAGCTATGCAAATGTCACGACTCCTTAGTCTACAATAAGAGAAATGACACTATCATTATCGTTTAAGCGTCGTAACTATTATGTATCGACCGCAATCTATTTTACGATAAAACGGACAGCACCTCCCCTATTTATATGACTTCCCACAAGTCAATACAATCACCAAACAGCCCAAACAACATCATTAATAATCATATTGAGCCTCCAAAACAGTCCACCAACTAACAACATTACTACCAAGCCTTTCGATATATATTTCACAAGTTCTAGCATCAACGACTTAGCCACAACTTGGATAATCTCAAATATATATAGAGTAAGAGGTTCCTTACCTTTAAATAGAAAGAACAATTCCAAATTGACCTTAATTTTCCACGAAATATACCTTCAATTCTGCCACAAGAATAAGGAAGCAAAACTAGCAATTAATTCGGGTTTTTCGGCACTAGAATTACTTTAGAAGACTTGAAATCACCTAAGGTTGATATTAAAAACTTGAAGGTGTATTTACAGGACATAAAACACTTAAAACAACCTCCCACACAAGCTGGAACAACACAAAAATCAGCAACAACAAGAAGAACAAGAAACTTACTAGCGCCACGGGATTCCTGACATTTGATTTGTGTTGTTTGCCCTTTGTTTGGTTCTTGGATCATGAGAGAACCTTGAGAGACTGATTTTAGGGTTATAAGGTCTGAATATACTGAAAAATAATAACTTAAAACGGGGTTGAGGTATCTTATATATGTCCATATGTCTTAAACCGCCTTTGTGGGCCCCATAGAGAGCAGCTTGGCGCACTCTCGCGAAAACGCGAATATCTCTCTATTCCGAGATTGTATCGATGAACGGTTTAATGCGTTGGAAACTAGACTCATAGATCTTCAATTTGATAGGTAGATCACCCCATAATTCCAAGCACATTGGGATAAAAATGCAGTAACATTTGACCTAAAGTTTAAGTAAAATTATAAACCTAAGTTGCGACAACTTTTATCGACTTTTGTTTCATAACTCGCTTGACTTCAAGACTTATGATGCAGATATTATATGATTCAAATACATAAAAACAAGACCTCTTGGGACAATTAATCACCTCTAGTGTTACCCGAAAATATGGGTTACAACATCCTTGATTCGTTTAACTTCTAATATTTGTTAACCACTCTTATACACCCTTGTATCGTTTAAGACCAATAGGATTAACTTCTTATCATCTCAAAGATAATCTCTTCTTGGATTTACGTCGACTAACTTACGGCGTGATCTATGGTATGCGAATTTGGGTTATAACAGACTGCAATAGACACAGGTCTTCCAGGATATATTAAGATTTCATTGTGCTTGTTTTTCTAATTCATTTTCTGTCTTCCCGTCCATCATTCCCATTTTATAGCAAAAATACTTGTATTGTCATGTTGTATCAAAGGAATTTGCATACCCTTAGAACCATATCTAAATTTAACGTTATCCGATTATTCGGGTAAACAGTTTGGAGCCCACCATGGGGCTAAGGGTAACAGTGATTGTTTGATATAAATCTACAGTACACTCCAGTTTACAACTTCAAATCAGCAATGGCTCTACCTATCGACCTCGAAGCCGGCCTTCAAGATGAAACCAACAACTTGGCGCCCGGGGCCGGAAGGCTACCTGATGACGACAATGAGGCTCGAATCGAAGAACCCAAAATTCAAGCCGAAGTACCATTGGATGTCAATTCACAAATAGCTCTAGAAGCGAATCAGTGTTCTGAACCGGAAAAAAGCGTTCAGGGCAGTGCTCGACCCATAGCCCGAGACACCTACAACACAGGGGAAATCGGGGTCAGCTTGCGTATGATTTTCGAAATGTTACAAGCCCAACAAGTAGCGATAGCTCAGTTGCAGAGCCGAACTCATATGCAAAGCGGGCCGAACTCCAATCCGCTTCTTCGAGAAGTCACCCCCAGAACGGAGCCCGCCATAGTGAAATCAAACGAGCAGGAATCGGGGACCGCTCCTGAAATTGCTAAATTGCTCGAGGAACTCACAAAACAAGTCGAAGCCAATGACAAAAAAGTGAAAACGTATAACGCTAGGGTCGATCAAATCCGGGGGCTCCGCCAATGATAAAAGGGCTCGATTCGAAAAAATTCATACAAAAGCCTTTTCCGTCGAGCGCGGCCCCAAAACCAATCCCCAAAAAATTCCGTATGCCCGAAATTTCCAAATATAACGGTACGACCAATCCTAGCGAACACGTCACCTCCTACACATGTGCCATCAAAGGCAACGATTTGGAGGATGATGAGATCGAATCTATGTTGTTAAAAACGTTCGGAGAGACCCTCGCAAAGGGAGCAATGATCTGGTATCACAACTTACCACCAAATTCCATTGATTCTTTTGCCATGTTAGCAGATTCGTTTGTAAAAGCACATGCTGGTGCCATAAAGGTTGCAACAAGAAAATCAGACCTCTTCAAAGTAAAACAAAGGGGTAACGAAATGCTGAGGGCGTATCCCGATTTCAAATGGAACGTATGGACTTGCCACCGGTCACAGACGATTGGGCCATACAAGCTTTCACCCAAGGACTGAACGGGCTAAGTTCGACAGCATCACGTCAGCTGAAACAAAATTTGATCGAGTACCCATCGATAACTTGGGTAGATGTGCACAACCGGTACCAATCAAAAATCAGGGTCGAAGATGATCAATTGGGAGCTCCGTATGGGCCCGTACGTCAGAACCACACAGCCACTAAAAATCATAGGGAAATCAACAGAGAACAAAGGTCGAACAGAGACCGATACCAACCGTATGACATAGATCGGATGAACAACGGTTCAGCACGTGATACGGTTCGGAACAACCGAAGGACTGATCGGGGGAAAAATTCTCGAGGACTTATGAGCAAGAGCGGCTTTGATAAATATGTCGATCCTATAGAAGTCCCTTGATTATCGGAGTATAACTTCAACATTGGTACATCTGCCATCGGACGCATCAAAGACATCAGATGGCCTCGACCCATGCAGACCGATCCTGCCCAAAGGAATCCCAATCAAATGTGCGAATATCATGGCACCCATGGCCACAGAACGGAAGATTGCAGGCAACTAAGAGAGGAAGTGGCCCGCTTATTTAACAAAGGACACCTTCAGGAATTTCTGAGTGATAGGGCGAAGAACCATTTTAGGGACAAGGAATTCGGCAAGCAAAACAAGCCAGAAGAACCGCAACACGTCATTCACATGGTCATCGGCGGCATCGATGCCCCTTAGGGGCCGATGCTTAAATGCACTAAAACATCGATTGTGAGGGAAAAGCGATCTCGAACTCAAGATTATACACCCATAGGGACTTTGTCTTTCAGTGATGAAGATACAGAGGGAATCATCCAACCCCATAATGATGCACTGGTAATATCCGTACTCATGAATAAAACTAAGATTAAGCGTGTGTTAATTGATCCAGGTAGCTCGTCCAATATCATCAGATCGAGGGTCGTAGAACAGCTCGGCCTGCAAGATCAGGTCGTACCTGCAACTCTGGTTCTAAACGGATTCAATATGGCATGTGAAAACACCAAAGGCGAGATTACCCTACCGATAAATGTGGTCGGAACCATCCAGGAAACAAAGTTTCACGTAATCGAAGGTGATATGAGATATAACGCCCTTTTCGGAAAGCTGTGGATCCACAGCATGAGAGTCGTACCCTAGACCCTATACCAAGTAATCAAATTCCCAACATCGGTAGGTGTCAAAATAGTGTACGGATAATAACCGGCCGCAAAGGAAATGTTCTCCGTCGAAGAAGCAAAATCAACATCCCCATTTTCGTCGATAAAAGGATCAGGTACAGAAGGAGACACAATCGGAGAGCAGAGCACCAAATAGCAATCACAGACATCGGCTTCGACCCATCCAGGTAAGCAGAACATCGAAGAAGACAATAATGATCGATGGATCCCTTGATCCTTCGTTACCCCCGATGATTTCGATGCCACCAAATCAACAATTGAGGAACTGGAGCAAATCATACTGATCGAACACTGGCCCGAACGAAAGGTATACCTGGGAACGGGTCTGAACCCTAAACTCAGGAAGAAACTCATTCAATTTCTTATCAATAACATCGACTGTTTTGCCTGGTCCCATCTAGATATAACAGGGATCCCGCCGGACATAACGGCGCACCAGCTAAGCTTGAACCCTAAGTTCAGACCGGTGAAGCAAAAAAGAAGGCCCCAGTCCGAGGAAAAGCACGCATTCATAAAGGACGAGGTAACAAACTTCTCAAGATGGGGTCCATTCGGGAGGTAAAATACCTTGAATGGTTAGCCAATGTGGTTGTAATACCTAAAAAAGGGAACAAACTTAGAATGTGTGTGGACTATAAGGATTTGAACAAAGCATGCCCCAAAGATTCCTTTCCACTGCCCAACATCGATTGCATGATAGATGCCATGGCCGGCCACGAGATCCTCACCTTTCTCGATGCCTATTTCGGGTATAATCAAATTTAGATGAACCCGGACGACCGGGAAAAGACTTTATTTGTGACCCGATATGGAACATATTGTTATAACGTAATGCCCTTCGGGCTAAAAAAATGCAGGAGCTACTTATCAACGCCTACTAAACAGAATGTTCGAAGAACAAATAGGTAAAATAATGGAAGTCTATATTGATGACATGCTAGTTAAGTCCCTGCGCGCAGAGGACCATTTGGCCCATTTGCAGAAAAGTTCGAGATTCTGAGGAAATACAACATGAAGCTCAACCCCAAAAAATGTGCTTTCGGGATCAGTTCGGGCAAGTTCCTCGGCTTCATGGTGTCAAATCGGGGAATTGAGATCAACCCCGACAAAATCAAGGCCATTGAAGACATCACCATCGTGGACAGCGTGAAAGCTATACAAAGGTTAACGGGAAGAATTGCAGCCTTAGGCCGGTTTATTTCAAGATCAGCAGATCGAAGTCACAAATTTTTCTCCCTACTCAAAAAGAAGAACGACTTCGCCTGGACACCAGAATGCCAACAAGCATTACAGGAATTGAAACGATATCTAGCGAGCCCACCACTGCTTGACACTCCAAAATTCGATGAAAAACTATACTTGTACTTAGCGGTATCGGAAGTCGCCGTAAGCAGTGTCCTAGTTCGAGAAGAGCAATGTACGCAATTTCCCGTTTATTACGTAAGTCGGACCTTAGGAGAAGCGGAAACTAGGTATCCGCACTTAGAAAAATTGGCACTTGCGCTGGTAAGCGCATCTAGAAAGTTAAGGCCGTACTTTCAATGTCACCCCATAAGCATATTAACCACCTGCCCACTCCGTAATATTTTACATAGGCCTGAACTATCAGGCCGATTGGCCAAATGGGCCATCGAACTCAGTGGGTACTATATCGAATATCAACCCCGTACGACCATCAAGTCTCAAATTTTAGCAGACTTCGTGGCCGACTTCATGCCAACCCTTATACCCGAAGTCGAAAAGGAACTCCTTTTGAAATCAGGTATATCGTCCGGGGTATGGATCCTTTTAAAGGACGGTGCTTCGAATATAAAGGGGTCCGGGTTAGGCATAGTTTTGAAACCCCCCACGGGTAACATTATTAGGCAAGCTAGTAAAACTATCAGGTTAACTAATAACGAGGCCGAGTATGAAGCCATGATTGCAGGTCTCGAACTAGCTAGAAACTTGGGAGCAGAAGTCATTGAGGCGCATTGTGACTCTTTGCTGGTGGTGAGTCAAGTAAACAAAACCTTCGAAGTCCGAGAAGGTAGGATGCAAATGTATTTGGACAAACTGCTTATCGCTTTACACCATTTCAAACAATGAACCCTACGGCATGTTCCACGAAAATGGAATTATGAGGCCGATGCTCTTGCAAATTTGGGATCGTCGGTCGAGGTAGATAATTTGAGCTCGGGGACTGTCGTTCAACTTTCAAGATCGGTAATCGAAGATGGGCACGCCGAAATAAATTCTACTAACTTAACCTGGGATTGGAGAAACAAGTATATTGAATACTTAAAAAATGGAAAGCTCCCTTCAGACCCTAAAGATTCCAGGGCCCTACGGACTAAAGATGCTCGATTTACGTTGGCTGTGGACGAAACACTATATCGAAGAACATTCGATGGACCGATGGCGGTATGCATGGGTCCGGGAGATACCAATTACATCCTCCGGGAAGTACACGAGGGCACTTGTGGCAATCACTCCGGTGCTGACACATTAGTTCGTAAAGTGATCAGAGCGGGGTATTATTGGATCGATATGGGCAAAAATGCGAAAGAATTTGTTCGTAAATGTGATAAATGTCAAAGGTTTGCGCCAGTGATCCATCAACCCAGAGAGCAACTTCACTCGGTTCTATCCCCATGGCCATTCATGAAATGGGGAATGGACATCGTCGGCCCTCTGCCATCGACCTCAGGTAAAGCCAAATTTATTTTATTTATGACTGACTATTTTTTAAAATGGGTTGAAGCACAGGCGTTCGAGAAAATAAGAGAGAAAGAAGTTATAGACTTTATTTGGGATCATATCATATGCTGATTCGGGATACCCGCCGAAATAGTATGCGACAATGTGAAGTAATTCGTTGGCAGCAAAATCACAAAATTCTTCGAAGATCACAAAATAAGAAGGATATTATCAACACCATACCACCCCAGTGGGAACGGTCAGGCCGAATCAACGAACAAGACTAATCTTCAAAACCTAAAGAAGATATTGAACGACGCGAAGGGAAAATGGAGAGAAATCCTGCCCGAAGTCCTTTAGGCATACCGAACAACGTCAAAATCCAATACGGGGGCAACCTCATTCTCCTTAGTATATGGTTCCGAAGCATTGATACCAATCGAAGTCGGAGAACCTAGTCCCAGATTTCGATTCATGACGGAAGAATCAAATAACGAGGCTATGAACACCAGCCTTGAAATATCGGACGAAGGACGAGAAGCTGCCCACATCCGATTGGCCGCCCAAAAGTAACGAATCGAAAGGTATTATAATCGAAGAACTAAACTTCGTCATTTCAAGCCCGAGGACTTAGTGTTAAGAAAAGTCACCATCAATACCTGGAATCCAAACGAAGGAAAAATAGGACCAAATTGGGAAGGACCATACCAGGTGCTTGAGAACGTTAGAAAAGGATCATACAGGCTCGACATCATAAATGAAAAACAGCTATCAAGCAGTTGGAATGTATCACATCTAAAATGGTACTACTGCTAAGGTACGACCTTTCCATATTCATCTAACTTACCCATGCAGAAGTCCGAACAAGAGCTAAAGAAGATCCTTCGCTTAAAAGCACACGTTGCACTCTTTTTCCCTTAGACCGGTTTTCTCCCGAATGGGTTTTTCGGCAAGGTTTTTAATGAGCCAATCATCGATTGTGCTGCACTTTTAACAATATCCAAGGCCTCTTTCCAACCGACCTCAAATACCGGGGGGGCATCAGGGCCCTCAAATACATCGAGTTCAGATGCAAGAAAGTCATCTCACAATAATAGGGTTCCAACAGGAAAAATTATAAGAGCCAAATGGTCAAAATAAACCATGCTCATATAGATTGGCCCAAACATAAACACATGTGTAATGACTTGAGATTTATTATGCAACCAGAATTCAGATTCACTCAACTATTAAGCCTACGGGATACTTTCATTCCGAGTTCGAAGTGATCACTCGAATATTAAGCCTATGAGCTACTGTTATTCCGAGTTCGAGAAAGCACTCACTCAACCATTACGCCTACGGGCTACACTACTTCGAGTTCGAATTATTCACTCGACTAAGCCTATGGGCTATTTTTATTTCGAGTTCGAGCAAACACGCACTCGACTATTAAGCCTACGGGCCACATTATCTCGAGTTCGAAACATTCACTCGACTATTAAGCCTACGAGCTATTGTTATTCCGAGTTCGAGCAAGCACTCACTCAACCATTACGCCTACGACCTACACTACTTCGAGTTCGAATCATTCACTCGACTAAGCCTACGGGCTATTTTTATTTCGAGTTCGAGCAAACACTCACTCGACTATTAAGCCTACGGGCCACATTATCTCGAGTTCGAAACATTCACTCGACTATTAAGCCTACGGGCTACTGTTATTTCGAGTTCGAGCAAGCACTCACTCGACCATTACGCCTACGGGCTAAGATATTTCAAGTTTGGAACAATCATTCGACTATTAAGCCTACGGGCTACCTTTATCTCGAGTTTGAAACACTCACTCGACCATTGCGCCTACGGGCCACATTATCTCGAGTTCGAAACATTCACTCGACCATTAAGCCTACGGGCCACATTATCTCGAGTTCAAAACATTCACTCGACTATTAAGCCTACGGGCTACTATTATTCCGAGTTCGAGCAAACACTCACTCGACCACTACGCCTACGGGCTACAATATTTCAAGTTCAAAACATTCACTCAACGGCTAATAAGCTACTTTTACTCTGAGTTTACATTAACTCAACCATTACATTACACCTACGGATTATGTTCCTTCAAAGTTTGAACCATCAACTCAACAAGCAAACCCAAGGGCTACAAATCTGCTCGATTAGAGAGACTACAAGGTCAACATTCGATTAAAAGTCTTCACAAAACAAAAACAAGTCGACCTCGTTATACATATATATACAAAAATTGCGTACGTGATTAATTTACAAACATGAAGAATTAGAAACTAAGCTTCCTGGTCGAGCTCTTCCCCGTCCTCGGATCCGCTTTTGCTACCATCATCATCATCATCATCAGAAGCCAAGGCTTCAGCTTTTGCTTCGAGCTCTTTTGCCCTTTTTACCTCTTCGGTAAGGTCGAAACCTCGAGCGTGTATCTCCTCGAGGGTCTCCTTCCGAGACCTACACTTAGCAAGTTCGGCAACCTAATGAGCTCGAGTATCGGCAGTCTTCGTCGCTTCCCGGGCCTCCATCTGAGCAGCCTCAGCATCAGCCCGATATACAGCAATGGACTTATCCGCCAAGACTTTCGACGACTCAACCTCCGCCTTAGCCTCAGCAAGTCATGTTTCAAGCTCCTCGATCTTCTTATCTTGAACCGAACCCTTTTGCTTGACACTTCGAAGTTGAACATCGGTCGATAATAATTTTGTTAAGATGGTTTCATTTTCCGATGCCAGGAGGTCGAGGGTCTCCTTCCACCGATTGCATTCAGCTCGGATTTGATCGACTTCTTTTCGAAGTAACCTGATCTTTTCGATATTTTGCTGCAACTGAGACAACGAAGGGTTAACTTCCACAGTTGAGTCAGACCCATACTTTAACAGAACGAGGCTCACCTGCTTATCGAGCTCGACCCTTTCTTCACGGACCTTAACCAAATCCGCTTGGAGGTCCTTTATAGCCTCGTCCTTTTGGCTGCAAAGAAGCCGCAGGGCATCTCTCTCACCTGAGACCTTCCAGAGCACGGCCTCATACTGGCTAAGATCGACTCGAAACCTACTAATGCCCTGCACAGTAAGAAACACGAGTCAAGTATGGAAAAGAACAAAGAAACCAAGTATGGAAGAATCATTACCCGAGTAATGAAATGATGAGCCTTCTCTAATAAAAGAGAAGCGTCACCGATATCGGAACCATCATCGACTCCAGTAAAACAATCCCTAAAAGGATCCCCTGCACTAGAGCCTACACCGATATCGGGAGTCTTCAACTCTCGAGCTTTTTTCAGCGTCTCCTCAGAAAAAGATGGAAGAGAAGGCGAATCACCCATTGTCATAGCCCCGAGTAAATCGCTCGGAGTACTCCGGTCGAGACTCAGATCTTCGGAAACAACCCTGACAGGCACAACCACCATCGGCTCGGGAGCTCTGGCAACCTCGATGGCCTTCGTAGATCGGACTACCAAAGCCGAGGAGCTATTTTCTTCTTCTTCTTCTTCTTCTCTCAGTCGTTGGACCGAGTCAAGGAAATTGCTTTTCTCCTCACCCTTCGAGTTTTGGGCTTGGGGTCCTCTGACCGAGAGGAAGCTTTTCGCTTCTTATCTTCCCCCTGTTTAGGGACCAGGGACTTGTTTCCTTCTTCACCGCTCGAAGGCCTCAAAGCGGCATCCCTGGTTACGCCTGTACAAAAGGAAATCGGTAACGAATAGAATGCAAAGAATACTTCGAAGGAAACAAGAAGCAAACCTCACCATGGTTCTTGGCCTCCCATCTGCCTTTTGCCAAATCACGCCAAGCGCACTCGGCGTAAGAGGAGGTCGAGGCTAACTTCCGAACCCAGTCCTCGAGGTCAGGCACCACTTGTGGCATCTAAGGGGCAGCTGAACATCAGGGAAGGACATCAGAAAAAATCGAAAAAGGACATGAAAAGTTAACAAAAATCACTTACGGTCAAAATTCCATTCTTCAGGGAACGGCATCTTCTCCTCCGGAATGAGATCACGGGTCCTCACTCGAATATAACGACCCATCCAACCGCGATCCTTGTCTTCATCGATGCTCGACATCAAAGCCTTCGATGCCCGACGATGAAGTCTGATTAGTCCTCGAAAGATCTGAGGCCGATACAGTCGTATGAGGTGGTTCAGAGAAAAATCCAACCCCCCCGACTTTAATAGAGAAGAAGCGCAATAAGATCACTATACGCCATAAAGAGGGATGAATGTGGCCAAGGGTGACTTGATACCTTTTGCAGAAATCAATAATCACCGGGTCGACGGGTCCCAGTGTGAAGGGATAGGTATAACCAGTTAAAAAACCCTCCACGTAAGTGGTAACACTCTCATCAGAAGACGGAATTTGCAACACGACCTTGGAACCCCAGTTGCAGTCTTTTTTGACGGCCCGAAGTGATCCTCCGTTATAGAGCACGTATACATCGATACGTGTTCACATCGACCCGGAATGGAGGAAGGGTTCTCCACCTTAAAATCGATCTTCAAAATGCACGGGCCAGGAACATAGTCATAAACTGACGGCTCCACCGACGCCTTATCATCAGATGGTCGTGACGAAGAAGCTTTCTCCTTATGAGGTACGGTTTTGGAAGTTTTCGCCATTGATATGAAAGGAAAGAGTGCAAAAGAAGGTGAAGAAATAGACAGCACCAAAATTCTGGTATGGACGGCCCCGTAGCAGCGAAGTAGAGAGGATAAATAAGAAAGTTTGGAAGAAGAGAAGGCACAAAAGTGGTAAAGGTTGTATGGAAAGACTATTTATAGACTAAGGCATGACGGTTCGGTATCAGCGGTGGCCGACCACCGTCTGACACACATTAAATGCCTCGGTAAAACCGAGCCGATGGGACAGCTATCACATACGTCAAGATCGGGTTCGATAGAAACGTCAGCATAAATTTGATCGAGCCGCAGGGAAATCATATCGTACCTCGCCACATCCTTTCCGAGAAACGAGGGGACTATCTGTGTATGGTCAAAACTGATTCTCAGTCATAAATACCGGTCGAGACAATGACGTTTCAATCGAAGGGTATCCACATGACAAGCTCGGATGAATTCCGAAGTAGACACGTTGAGCTTCGAGCTATAAGACCAATCAATGGCAAAACTCGATACCATTATCGAACCCATGTCCGAATCAGACTACGGGGCAACACCGATCGACACAGGCCCCAAATATCAATGCCCCAAGGCAGAACCGAGCTTGAACCAAGACTGGGGGTTTGATCTAACACCGAGCTCGAGCCAGTGCGAAGCTCGCAGACAAGAGTCGTTACAACCACACCGAGGGAGAGAATCTTGGCGAGAATCAAGGAAGAGACAAACCATCATGGGTCCTCCACTATATGTATTATTTTATTATGTTGTTATAGATAAAGCAGTGACCCTCTACTATAAAAAGGGAGATAGACTGCAATAGACATAGGTTTTCCAGGATATATTAAGATTTCATTGTGCTTATTTTTCTAATTCATTTTCAGTCTTCTCGTCCATCATTCCCATTTTATTGCAAAAATACCTGTATTGTCATTTTGTATCAAAGGAATTTGCATACCCTTAGAACCATATCTAAATTTAACGTTATCCAATTTTTCGGGTAAACAAACTAATCATTTGTTTCTGAGCCATTAATCATTCGATTGTTTTCTCTTGGTTGATCTCCTGCTAACTTCTCACAGTTGCAGCATGTTTTTCCAATATGATTTCAAGTTTTTGCTGGAATTTTATCTCTTCTGTTGTCTCCACTCTTCTATCGATTCTCTAAAATGATGGAAACGAAGATCATGAAAGTGTCAGGATGAGAACCTTCTGATATGATTAGCAACCTTCCTCACGATGTAACTAATGTCATTTTGATGTGTTTGCCTCTGCGAGATGCTGTTAGGACTAGTATCTTGTCGAGGAAATGGAGGTATAACTGACCACCTCAAAACTCACCAGAGGCCCCCGGGATCCCCTCCGATCACACCAACAAGTCTCAATATCTTATCTAAACTTATCCAAAGACTCAAAACGTCATGAATAACATCAAAATCATGAATCGACGATCAAAATTCTTCTTTCAATTTTCAAACATTGAAACTTCGACGAACGTGTCCGAATCATACTTAAACATCCTGGAACGACGCCAAACGTTACGCACAAGTCACAAATCACAATACGAACCTATTTCAAGGCTCGGAATCCCAAACGGGCATCAATAACACCAAAGTCCGCTTCAAACCAAATTTAGGAAATTCTAAAACTTCAAAATGTTAACTTTCCACAATAAGCGCTGAAATGCTCACGGACCATCCGATACTCAACCCGAACATACGCCCAAGTACGAAATCATCATACAAACCTATTAGAACCTTCAAACCCGATTTCTAGGTCGTTTACTCAAAAATCAAACCTTGGTCAACTCTTCCAACTTAAAGCTTCCGAATTGAGAATTTTCCATTCGAATCAACCCCGAACTTCCCGAAATTCAATTTCGACTACGCGTACAAGTCATAAAACATGAAGTGAAGCTACTCAAGGCCTCAAACAGCTGTATGACGCACTATAGCTCAAAATGACCGGTCGGGTCATTACATTCTCCCACACTTAAACATACTTTAGTTTTCGAACGTGCCAAGAACCATTCCGAAGTATCCCAAAATCATTGTTTAATACCTCGTGCACCTACCTATGCCACCACAACCCACGTGAGCACACCAACTCGAGTCAGACTGAAGATCCTTCCTGCTACCTTAGCCCACAAGCCTTAGAACCAAATTACAACATCCGGAATTTGCTATAAGACATGATTCTCACATACGAACACCGTATCAATCTCAACCCGTTGTACCAAATATGATCATGCACCCATGCTGAAACCACACAACGCACTGCATAATTCGTATGCCCATAATAACTTCCTCCAACCGTAGTTGCTGCAAATCCACTAACACGATGTCCGTAGTATACCTCATAACGCGCATAAGCCTTGATCCAACCGTCGCAATACTGCAATGATGAAAGCGACATGCTGATAGTTCAGACACCTTGACACAAAGTCCGCCACATTCCTTTTCATGTCATTCCACCAATAGACTTCCTTGAGATCGTGATACTGTCACGACCCAACTGGAGGGTCATGACTAGCACCCGGGCCATACTTGCCGAGCACCAACGTACATTTTATCTAACCTTCCTTATTATCTTTAAGGGCCGACAAGACCAATATAAATGAAAGACATGGATCATGAACATCCAACAATGAAAGATAATGTCATGAACATACGTAACATGGGACGACAAGACTGTCAAGAAACTATATATAAGGTACGAGCTACCATGGTGCCATGAAAGACTATACAACAAAAATCAGCCGACAAGGCATTCCAAACCATACATGAGTCGACACCTGTCTATGAGCCTCTAAAAGAACATAAGTGCTACAACATTGCCGGAACAGGGCCCCGACATACCCATAATGTCTATAACAAAAATGCATACCAAGACCACGGCAAGTCCGGAGAAAGGATCTTGCCAATAACGCTGAACCGGATAGCCTACTGTGATGGGGGAGCTGCGTCTACCCGTCTATCAGGACCTGCAGCACGACATGCAGCGTCCACAAATAAAAAGGACGTCAGTACGAATAAAGTACTGAGTATGTAAGGCAGAATAGCATAAGTAAGAACAATAATATAAACAGTGATAGGGAATATACAACCTGTGACATCTAGGTACCTCTGAGGGCTACTGACATAAAATACATGATACATACATATATATATACATAAACGTTTAAAACATATGCCTTTGTGGGCATCATCATCATCATATCGTACCCGGCCATAATAGGCTCGGTAAAACGTACCCGGCCATCATAGGGCTCGGTAGAATCGTACCCGGCCACGTGGAGCTCGGTAAAACCCAACTGATAAGTGGTTGCACAATAGGTTCCATACCCGGCCGACTATAGCGCGGCTCGGTAGAGTAAAATAGATACATATATATGATGCATGCTGGACTCGTTGGAATCATATTTTGAACCTTTCGGAGTGACGTGAGGTCGGTATCCTTCGTACACGTTATTAGGATTAACTCTTCATCAAGAATCTTATAAGAATCAGGAACTACCAACAACATTGATAATATAAGAATAAGAGAAGTAACATCAATATCAATCGTTTCATAAGAAGGGCAGCAATGTAAGTACTGCTAGCTTCTAAGAGTAGAGTATCTTTGGGAGCTCGTTCATTACATTATGTACAATTGGAGTCGTGCAAAAGAATGAAGGGGATAGCCTCACATACCTTGTATATACTGCCCAACCTCAAGCTATGCAAATGTCACGACTCCTTAGTCTACAATAAAAGAAATGACACTATCATTATCGTTTAAGCGTCGTAACTATTATGTATCGACCGCAACCTATTTTATGATGAAACGGACAGCACCTCCCCTATTTATATGACTTCACACAAGTCAATACAATCACCAAACAGCCCAAACAATATCATTAATAATCATATTGAGCCTCCAAAACAGTCCACCAACTAACAACATTACTACCAAGCCTTTCGATATATATTTCACAAGTTCTAGCATCAACGACTTAGCCACAACTTGGATAATCTTAAATATATATAGAGTAAGATGTTCATTACCTTTAAACAGAAAGAACAACTCCAATTTGACCTTAATTTTCCTCGAAATATCCCTTCAATTCTGCCACAAGAACAAGGAAGCGAAACTAGCAATTAATTCGGGTTTTTCGGCACTAGAATTACTTTAGAAGACTTGAAATCACCTAGGGTTTATATTAAAAACTTGAAGGTGTATTTACAGAACATAAAGCACTTAAAACAACCTCCCACACGAGCTGGAACAACACAAAAATCAGCAACAACAAGAAAAACAAGAAACTTACTAGTACCACGGGATTCCCGACATTTGATTTGTGTTGTTTGCCCTTTGTTTGGGTCTTGGATCATGAGAGAACCTTGAGAGAATGTTTTTAGGGTTATAAGGTCTGAATATACTGAAAAATAATGACTTAAAACGGGGTTGAGTTATCTTATATATGTCCAAATGTCTTAAACCGCCTTTGTGGGCCCCATAGAGAGCAGCTTGGCGCACTCTCGCGAAAACGCGAATATCTCTCTATTCCGAGATAGTATCGACGAACGGTTTAATGCGTTGGAAACTAGACTCATAGATATTCAATTTGATAGGTAGATCACCCCATAATTCCAAGCACATTGGGAGTAAAATGCAGTAACATTTGACCTAAAGTTTAAGTAAAATTATAAACCTAAGTTGCGACAACTTTTATCGACTTTTATTTCATGACTCGCTTGACTTCAAGACTTATGATGCGGATATTATATGATTCAAATACATTAAAACAAGACCTCTTGGGATAGTTAATCACCTCTAGTGTTATCCAAAAATACGGGTTACAACATCCTTGATTAGCTTAACTTTAAATACTTGTTAACCACTCTTATACACCCTTGTATCGTTTAAGACCAATAGGATTAACTTATTATCATCTCAAAGATAATCTCTTCTTGGATTTACGTCGACTACCTTACGGCGTGATCTATGATATGCGAATTTGGGTTGTAACATATACCTTATATAAATCCAATCGCACTGATTTCAGATCTAAACACCTCGTCTTACCCAGTACAAGTTGCTCGGGCAATAAGCCACCTCAAACACCGTCTAAAATCTCATATGACGCCATCAATGCGCTAACAAGCTACAAGTCGAATATGACCCATAAGAAAGAATGAACTCTTGCAAAGAACTATCCAGCCCGCTTAACGAATAAAACGGTCAAACAGATGCTATGAACCTAACTCATAGATGAGAAATAAGGCACACAAAATAAGTATAAAGAACCATACTCAACATCTCACTATTGTGGCATACAACCTGATCCATATATGATACCGTTGCAGCGTGCAACCCAATCCAAACATCATACCCGTGGCGGCGTGCTACCCGATCCACACATAACAACCTATAAGGAAATACCTATCGAGCCAGAATGCTCATACCCAAGAAATGTCCGAATATCGATCACAAGCACGCCAAGTGCATAAACACAACCCTGGAGATACGGATAGTGTCATGCCCTACAAAAGCCAAACTCGACTAAGGTGCATCAAACAACCGACATCTAGAAAGCCATATCGCTCATATAATACCACAAGCTACGCCGGATCACCACACACGCGCGAATAATCAATCCGCCTCACAACACATATGGAATAAAGAGAGTAGCACCTGAAATAGACGACACTATAAATATCATCCATAAGCAATGCTATGCTGAATGAACACATCCGACCTGATGTAGATTATGCATTCACATTAGATCTACCAACGGACCTCAAGCCGATTTTAATCATCCCATAATAGGCCAATAACCTTTAAAGGATCCACCATGACCCTATTCATGACACACACGATCAACCGTCAAATCGGGAACAACTCCCACAGTCCGCAACCAAAGGAACGGAGCGCCTCTCAGTCATAATTTCTCCCACAAACGACAGTACCAAAATCTCCATACCTGATCTCAATCTCTAACAATCAAATGACTAACACGTCACACACATACGATCTTCCTGTGGGATGTACTCTCACAACCTTCTGCACCAGGTAGAAAAATCTGAACATCAATGGCCATCGACCATGCTATTTCTATAGTACTAGTCAAGCATCCGCATTCCAATACCCAACACTTCTACCACAAAACAGACCATCCTCAAGCTGCCTGAAAATAGTGCCATCATACTCTGAACATCTGAAATCCTCCCCCGCTCCTCCAAGTTCGTGACATTCTTATCAACACCGAACCGCAATACGCTAACATTCCCACTCTGAGTTAAACATCTTTCGAAGTGAACTACTCGACCTTTAGCAATTCAACCTCCACGAGACACCTTCCACCATGTCCTTCCTTATCCTTCGCTACCCAAATACTGCCTCCAATCATAATCCACCTCTGTAGCACCCGAACTAAAAAATTGCTACCAATTCTAAGCCTCCATAAAGATCATCTCCCTCGAGCCATCAACATTAGATACACTGATTCAACTCTGAAGTCGCCATACACCACCACCTCTGATAACTGCTGCTTAGTCACCATTCCACAACATCCTGTCCCGAAGACAAATCAAGGAGACCATAACACCGATGAGCCTTAATGCATTCCAACAAGGACAGCAATACCACACCACAACGGGAATTCCACCACATTCGAAATTGAATTTCGGGAAGTTCAGAATTGACTCGGATAGAAAATTCTAAATTCGGAAGCTTTAAGTTGGAAGAGTTGACTAAGGTTTGACTTTTGAATAAACCACCTCGGAATCGAGATTTGAAGGTTCTAATAGATTCATATGATAATTCCTTGGACGTATATTCGGATTGAGTATCGGGTCGCTCGGGAGCATTTCGGCGCTTATTGTGGAAAGTTGGCATTTTGAAGGTTTTAGAATTTTCTAAGTATGGTTTGAGGTGAAATTTGGTATTATCGATGTTTGTTTGTGGTTTCGAGCCTTGGAATAGGTTCGTATCCTGATTTATGACTTGCACATAAATTTTGGCATCATTGTAGAATGTTTAAGTATGAATCAGACGCGTTCGTCAGAGTTTGAATGTTTGAAAGTTGAAAGAAGGTTTCGATCATTGATTCATAGTTTTGATGTTGTTTGATGTGATTTGAGGCCTTAAGCAGGTTTGCGTTGTGTTTTGGGACTTGTTGGTGTGATTGGACGGGGTCCCAAGGGCCTCGGGTGTGATTCAGAGTGGTTTCGGACCATTTTTCCTTGATTTAGAACTACTGGTGTTGGTGTCTGGTTTTGTTCGTCGCAACCGCGAAGGGTCTCATGTATTCGCAAAGAATGAGTTTAGGGCTGCTTGGATTTTCTCATCACGAACACGGAGGAGAGGCTGGGGTAGCCTACGCAAACACAACTTGGAGGTCCTGAACGCGAAGAAGGAAGGGGAGTTGGGGCCTGACAGGCGTTAAGCATTCGCGAACGTGACTCGTGGCCCATGAACGCAAAGGAAAGGGGTCAGAATGCTTCGCGAATGCGACGTGGAGGTCGCAAACACGTAGAGGAAAATTTGGAGGTAGTGATTTTGGCCTTCGCGATCGCGATAGTTTTTTTGCGATCGCGAAGAAGAGCTAGCCTGGGCAGATTAATTTAATATAGGACTTAGCCCATTTCTCTCTCATTATTCATTTGGATGGGCGATTTTTGGAGCTCATGGAGGAAATATTTTCATCATCTATGTCAAGGTAAGTAATTCATGCATATTGTAAACTAACTACATGGATTCTAATGGCATTTAAACATGAAAATTAGTAGAAATTAGGAGATTTTGAAAGAAACCTAGAATTTGCTATTTTTGGATTTTGACCACAAAATTGGACATGGAACTTAAAATAAATTAGATATTTGAGTTCGTAATGTTATGGGTAATGTTTATCTCCGAAATTATTTAGAATCTAGGCACGTGGGCCTGGGGGTTGAGTTTGTTGACTTTTCGAGCGAAGTTGGAAATTATTATAAATTAATTAATTAAAAGAATTGGGGTATATTTTGATCGATTTGCATGTTGTTTGACTAGTTTCGGGTCAATGGGCTTTGATTGGAGGTGTTAGAGAGGCGTTTGAGTCGGTTATGGAACTTCGGAGCGAGGTAAGTCTCATGTTTAACCTTGTGAGGGGGAATTTACCCCGTAGGTGTTATCCTTGTTATATGCTACATATTGTGGGGGCTACGCACATATGAGGTGACGAGTGTCCATGCCTATGCTAGAATTCCTGATTATGTTCGGGTAGACTTAGGTTCAGGCCATATTTTAATTGTACTATTTGAGTTATCCTTGCTTGTTTAATTCCTTTATTTCGTGTTACGACTTGAGACTAGACTTGCGTAGAGTGGTAGACTCGCTACTATAGAGATTTGACGAGCTACTTGATTTAGCCGTGGAATAATTGTGCTCCCTTTATGGATTTTTCCCGCGTTGTGCGTTTTCATCAAAAAGCTTCCTTAAATTTCATAACTCACATGTTTATTCGTGAGTGGGGTCAAGGACTCGTTAAATCTTCTTATTCTAATGGGATCGGAATGTTCACCTCGGTAGGATTATTGTAACACATTCTTATGGGATCGGGCCGTTCGCCTCGGCAGTATCATATTCTTATGGGATCGGGCCGTTTGCCTTGGCAGTATAATATTCTTATGGGATCGGGTCGTTCGTTTCGGAAGTATTATATTCTTATGGGATCGGGCCGTTCTCCTCGGAGGTATCATATTCTTATGGGATCGGGTCATTCGCCTCGGCATTTCTATAAACACTCATTTGGGATCGGGCCGTTCGCCTCGGTGGCTTCATGAAATACTCTTATGGGATCGGGTCGTTCGCCTCGACAGCGCCACGCGTAATATTTGACAAGAAGCCATCATATCCGTGAGTTTTCCTGATTTTAGTTGTGACGATCTATCTGGTGGAGACCATTTTACATTTATACTCCGGTTGAGGAGGTGACCGATAATTGAGAGCTTGTGTTTACTGTGCAGAGGAGGATCGTACCACGTACCTATATCTGTTTACACTATTTACTTACCATGCCCCATACTTATTTACTTTTTATTGCACTTGATATATCGGACCACTAGTAATAGTCGATGTCGATCCCTCGTCACTACATCTCCGGGGTTAGGCTAGATATTTACTGGGTACGCATTGATTTACGTATTCATGCTACACTTGCTGCACTTATTGTGCAGGTATATATATGTCTGGTGGTCTTTGGGGCGCAAGAGCGCGACTATTTGTGATGACCCAAAAGGTCATCTTATATTTTAGAACTCGAATCTACACTCTTAAGCCTTAAAAATCTCAATTTACTATCCTCAATTTGCGTGCACAGTCCGGGCAGGTTTCAGGAAAGTTTTTATGTTGAATATTGATGAAAATAAGAATTTATGCCTTAAAAAGTTGATTTTAGTTGACTTCGGTCAATATTTTTAGTAAACGGGCCCGGATCCATGTTTTTACTATCTCGGTGGGTCCGTATTGAATTATGGGACCTGGGCGTATGCCCGGAATCGAATTCGGAAGTCCCTAGCTTGAGTTATGAATTTTTTATGAAAATTAAAAGTCTGAAAAATTAATTATTTTTAATAATTGATTGATGTTTGGCATTGTTAGTGTCGGATCTGTATTTTGGTTCCGGAGCCTGGTACAGGTTCATTATGATATTTAAGACTAGTCTGTGAAATTTGGTGAGAAACGGAGTTGATTTGACGTGATACAGACGTCCAGTTGAGAAAATAGAAATTTTAAAGTGTTCTTGACAATTTCATTTGATTTGGTGCTAAATTCGGAGTTTTAGGTGTTATTTTGGCAACTTGATCGCGCGAGCAGGTCCGTATGATATTTTTAGACTTGTGTGCACCTTTGGTTTAGAGCCCCGAAGGCTCGGGTGAGTTTCGGATAGGCTACAAATTCAATTGAACATAGAAATCATAACCGGTGTGCTTCAGGTATGCAGACTTCGCAATTGCGAGGTCTGGCTCGCAAATGCGAGCATCGCATTTGCGAAGAAGCTTCGCATTTGCAAGCAGTGGGGCTGGGACTCTGATTCTTGCATTTGCGAGCTTTTCATCGCATTTGCGATGGTTCAATGTTCGCAATTGCGAACAAATGGTTCGCATTTACGAAGGCAGTAGAGATGCGGGGAGTTCGCATTTGCGATACTTTTCTCACATTTGCGGGCTTCGCATTAGCGAAGCCCAGGTCGCAAATGCGACATCTGCAGCTGATCAAAATGACTTTTGGATGGGATTTTGATTCATTTCCCAAATCTTCAAAACCTAAAACACAAGAGGCAATTTTCTAAAGACCATTTCTTTCCCAAATCATAGGTAAGTGATTCTAAACTAGTCTCTTTCAATCTTTTACATCTTATAACAAGATTTCAACCTAGAATCTAGAATTTTTATGGTAAAATTAGGATTTTTGGGTAGAACTTAGGAATTTTGGAAATTTGAGGATTTAGACCCCAATTTGAGGTCGGATTACAGAACTAATTACATATTCTGGCTCGGGGGTGAATGGGTAAATGAATTTTGGTCCGAACCTCGGGTTTTGACCAAGCGAGCTCGGGGTCGATTTTTAAATATTTTGGAGGAAAATTTGGGAAATTTAATTTATGAAATATAATTGATTCCTTTATCAATATTTGATGTTATTGAGTCGTTTTTGAATAGATACGAGTGGTTTGGAGGTGAATTCCAAAGAAAAATCTGTGATTGAGAATTAAGTGGCATTCGGAGCAAGGTAAGTGTCGTGTCTAACTTTGGCTTGAGGGAATAGATATTATGTGTTCATTTGTTACGTGTTTGGTTGCTAAATACGATGTATAGGTGAGGTGACGAGCATCTATGCGTCATTGTCGAGTCATAGCATGCGAGTGAAATTCTATTCTTGTCTATTTTGTAGCCTTAAATTCTACTATCCATGCTTAGCGGGTTATTTCAAATGTAGGGTGACTTATATCTGGTTTCAGTGAGATTTAGTAACTTTCGAATATTGATTCAAGGTTGAGGTTACATTGTGCTATTGATTATGGATAAAATACTGGTTTCTTTGTGATACTCCTATCTATTCGTTGTTATTGATTCTGTGATTTGTGAGGAGGAGTGTAAAGCACGAAGGGTGATGTCGTGCATGCATTATTTATATTGTGAGGAAGAGTATAAAGCACGAAGTTGATGCCGTGCATGCATTATTTATATTGTGAGGAAGAGTGTAAAGCACGAAGGGTGATGTCGTGCATGCATTATTTATATTGTGAGGAAGAGTGTAAAGTACGAAGGGTGATGCCGTGTATATTATGAGAGGTTTAAAAGCACGAAGGGTGATGCCGTGCCGTTCTATTTATTTATTTGGTGAGGTTGAGAGTAAATGCACAAAAGGGTGATGTTGTGTCGTTCTATTTATTTATTTGGTGAGGTTGAGAGTAAAAGCACGAAGGGTGATGCTATGCAGTTTTCCTTGCTGTTTTAATTGCTCAATTCATTTAAGGATTTTCAGTTTAATTCTATCTTTTTATTATTCTTACTCTTTATGTTGTATTCCCCCACTGTATGTCCCCTTCCCATTATTTCTGCATTATTTCTTTATTTACTGTTGTTGCCACTAGCATGATTATACAGTTCAGGTTATATGTGGGTGTCTTATCCTAGCCTCGTCACTACTTCGCCGAGGTTAGGCTCGACACTTACCAGTACATGGGGTCGGTTGTACTGATATTTCACTCTGCATTTTCTGTGCAGATTTTGGTACCGGTTCAGGTTGATCGAGATTTTTCTATTGGTTCGCTGTCCGGAAACATAAGGTAGATCTGTCGGCGTTCACAGACCTTGAAGTCCCCGTCTATCTTTTATGTCCTACTATTTTCTTTCATTCAAATAGTTATATTTCTTTCAGACTATTACCTGTAGTAAATTCTAGAATGCTCGTGAATTGTGACTCCAGATCCGGGTGATAGTAATTAATACAGTTTTATAAATGCTGCACCTATTATATTTTATCTTAGTTAATTATTGTTAATTACTGAATGGAAATAAGAAATTGGTTTAATGATTCTCTAACATTGGCTTGCCTAGCAAGTGAAATGTTAGGTGCCATCACGGTCCCGTCGGTGGGAAATTTCGGGTCATGACAGTTGGTATCAGAGCACTAGGTTGCCTAGGTCTCACGAGTCACGAGCAAGCTTAGTAGAGTCTGAAGGATCGGTACGGAGACGTTTGTACTTATCTCTCAGAGGCTATGAAGTTTAGGAACAATATCACTTCTTTCATTCCTTATCGTGCGACATTGATTTTGCTTGAAACCTATATCTCGTATTCCTTTGTATCTACTCGTGTATGACATTGCGCACTCGATATCAGTTGTGCGTTGACAGTTCGTGATGCCGCATATGAACTACGAGAGATCCAGAGATGCTCAAGCATTGCCTCAACGTGTGATTCCGACTGAAGATGCGAACGTATAAAGAGATCACCCAGTGAATAATAATGGGGGGTGTAATGTACCTTGGCATCTGGTTGATTTATACGAGTTGTGAAGGTTAATATTGTGGACCATCGGACGTGGTGAACTATGACTTCGCGCCGAGTGGGGGAGTCCACTATCAATGAATGGATTGCGAGTCATGTGTTATATCAGTTTTGGCCTGAAATGTATATATGTGGTACTGAAAGGTTCCCCCAAAATTTTACATGTGTTTAAGGCCTGAGATTTTGTAGAGGATAAGGTTGGGACTTGCGGTATGTCCGCCTCCGTAATAATCTTATACTTCAGTACCAAAGGAGTTAGAGAAACAACATTAAATTTACAGAAGGTCTACTCAGTGTGGACGTCAGTGTTGCGGATTTTGGGGTGCTTCAGAGGAAGTACAGTGGTTGACGAGATTTTGGACTAAGAATTGTCTATATGGATCTCTACTTTTGTGATCATTGTATATAAATAGGGGTAAAGTTTACCTCAAAGAAGAATCGGAGAGTATGTTAAGAAATGGGTCAGCTCAACAATGTTGAGTCAGCATAACAAAAGAAGAAATTGGCCTTGGAAGAGATAATTCTCCATAGGTGTTTGTGGCAAGCCTATGAAGAGGGCAGACCAGCCAATACAACACCGCCCACTTGGCTCGGTTCTCAGAAATACTTTTGAAAGAGTTTGTTTCCCGGACTCTCCGTAATGCATGGCGCATAGGGTTTGAATGATTACGTCAGGTCACCATGACGGTGTCATAATATGCCATCAGGTTCAATAAGTTAGCTATCATATTCCTACCTTGCTTCCTACAGCCAGAGAGTGAGTCCACAAACCCATTAAAGGACTCAATTATGATCGTAAAATTTTGTATGTCTCGGGAGCTACAAGCTGATACTTCATTTCCACTAGTGGTAGAAATTTCCAAGATATTAGAACGTGTTCGACGTGAGGAAAAAGGAAACTAAGGAGACCAAGACGTCTTAAGGTTCTGGGGATTCAGTGGATTCTACTCTGCGAGTATAAATCATTATGGCGGGGGCTCGGGTAGTCGGCCATCCTAGTTCGCACATCGGATTAATCGAGGTGCTCCAGTAAGTTCTTTTAATACACCACTGGCATAAGTGTCCTACAATGGTTATTCTAGTTATCTGGCACAAACTCAGTATGAGCAGCCAAACCCGCAGATGGGTTGTTATGAATGCGGTGATACTAGGCACATCATGAGAAAATTGTCCCAGACTTGGAAGAGACATATTTCATTAAAGCACTCAGTCTACGTGCCCCATTGTAGTTACTACACCACCCACACGACCAGTTAGAGGTGGACGACAGGCGGGTAGAAGGCATCCTAGAGGTGGAGACCCAGCCATTGTTATATTTGTTTTATGGAATGGCGGAGGTCGTTACATCAGATGGTATCGTTATAGGTACGACCTCGATTTAAAATAAAGGAATAATTTACTTAACTTAATTCGGTTCTGAGTATCATGACAAGTCCTCCTATTGTGCTCCACTTATGAGTGAGCTTCGTAATTCTATAATCTACTTATGTGTTTACTCCTGTTGGGAGGTTTTATGGAGATAACTACGCCTATCATTCCATGTTGGTCTCTAATAAGAGTTGTGAGGCTAAAGGTGGCTTTGTGTTACTCATTTTGGTAAGTTTTGATATAATTTACGGATAATTAATTACAAATTGTAAATTATATGCCCTACCAGTGTGGGGTTCATTATGTGTTGTGATTTTGTTTAACGAAAGTTATTTAAAAGGATAAAATGGAAAGTTTTGATTGGCAAGATATGCATATTACTTGTGATTCAGAACTGAGGCTAAGGTCCTCACATTTTAAAATAAATTGATATGTTTAAACCGGGCTATGAGCTGCGGTGGAAGTTATATAAGAAAGAGATCCTTGTGATAAAAATTCTTGTGTTTAAATTCTCCCTTGTAAAATTAAATTTGTACTATAGTACTAATAGGGAGTCATGCATGCTAGGCTTATTTGAATAAACTTTTATATGAAATTCTCTGTGCATACTTGCCAAATTCGTGTTGTAATATTGAGTTGTAACCTACGAGGTAGGTGCCCGCCCAGGTGGCATTAAATGTGACTCGTTAATTCGGGTAAATAATTATGAGGTCTTCATGCCTCGCATCTCGTTATTAGTATTGTGAAGGTTTGAAATGAGATTTTTTTAACATGAAGTTAATTGACGATTATAGAATTGATTATGAACAACTATTAAGACCAGATTGACCCAGAAGGGTGCCCCATTTAGATGGTCATATGAGTGTGAGTTGAGCTTTCAGAAGCTCAAGACCGCTTTGACTACAATGCTAGTGTTGGTATTACCCACAGGTTCAGGATCGTATACGGTATATTGTGATGCCTCTCACATTGGGCTTGGTGCAGTATTAATGCAAGATGGCAGGGTGATTGCATATGCGTAGCGGCAGTTGAAAGTTTACGAGAAGAATTATCCTGTTCATGACTTAGAATTGGCAGCCATTGTTCATGCGCTGAAGATTTGGAGGAATTACCTCTACGGTGTCTCGTGTGAGGTATTTACTGATCATCGTAGCCTTCAGTACCTGTTCAAACAAAAAGATCTTAATTTAAGGCAGAGAAGATGGTTGGAGCTGTTGAAGGACTACGATATCACCATTTTGTATCACCCCGGAAAGGTCAATATGGTGGCCGATGCTTTGAATTGAAAGACTATGAGTATGGGCAGCCTTGCGTATATTTCGGTTGGTGAGAGGCCGTTAGCTGCAGATGTTCAGACTTTGGCCAATCAGTTCGTGAGGTTAGATGTTTCAGAATTCAGTCGGGTTCTAGCCTGCATAGTTGCTCAGTCTTCTTTATATGAGCGCATCAGAGGGCAACAATATGATGATCCTCATTTGCTTGTACTTAAGGACACGATGCGGCACGGTGATGCCAAACAGGTTGTTGTGGGGGAAGATGGAGTTCTACGAATGCAGGGTCATATTTGTGTGCCTAATATGGATGGGCTTCGTGAATTAATTCTTGAAGAGGCATACAGTTCCAGGTATTCTATTCATCCAGTTACTCCCAAAATGTATCAATATTTGTGGCAACATTATTAGTGGAGGAGAATGAAAAAGGATATAGTTGCATATGTAGCTCAGTGTCTAAATTGTCAGCAAGTTAAGTACGAGCATCAGAGACCTGGTGGTTTGCTTCAGAAGTTAGAAATTCCTGAGTGGAAGTGGGAGTGTATCACTATGGATTTTGTTGTTGGGCTTCCACGGGCTCAGAGAAAATTTGACGCAGTTTGGGTCATTGTGGGCAGGTTGACCAAGTCAACACATTTCATTCCAGTGGTAGTTACCTATTCTTCAGAGAGGTTAGCTGAAATTTACATTTGTGAGATTGTCCGCCTTCACGGGGTGCCCGTGTCTATTATTTCAGATCGAGGTACGCAGTTTACCTCAGGATATAGTTGCATATGTAGCTCGGTGTTTGAATTGTCAGCAAGTTAAGTACGAGCATCAGAGACCTGGTGGTTTGCTTCAGAAGTAAGAAATTCTTGAGTGGAAGTGGGAGCGTATCACTATGGATTTTGTTGTTGGGCTCCCACAGACTCAGAGAAATATTTGACGCAGTTTGGGTCATTGTGGGCAGGTTGACCAAGTCAGCACATTTCATTCCAGTGGCAGTTACCTATTCTTCAGAGAGGTTAGCTGAAATTTACATTTGTGAGATTGTCCGCCTTCACGGGGTGCCCGTGTCTATTATTTCAGATCGAGGTATGCAGTTTACTTCACATTTTTGGAGGGTTGTACAGCGTGGGTTAGGCACGCAGGTGGAGTTGAGTACAATATTTCATCCACAGAAAGATGGACAGTCAGAGCGCACTATTCAGATATTGGAAGATATGCTATGCGCTTGTGTTATAGACTTTGGAGGTTCTTGGGATCATTTCTTGCCACTTGCGGAGTTTGCTTATAATAATAGCTACCAGTCGAGCATTCAGATGGCTCCATATAAGGCATTATACGAAAGGCGATGACAATGGTCAGTTGGTTGGTTTGAACCGGGAGAGGCTCGGTTGTTGGGAAACGATTTGGTACAGGATGCCTTGGATAAGGTCAAGATTATTCAGGATTGACTTCGCACAGCTCAGACTAGGCAAAAGAGTTATGTCGACTGTAAAGTTCGTGATATTGCATTCATGGTTGGAGAAAGAATATTGCTCCGGGTTTCACCTAGGAAAGGTGTAATGAGGTTCGGAAAGAAGGGCAAGATGAGCCCTAGGTATATCGGCCCTTTGAAATTCTTGAAAGGGTGGGTGAAGTAGCGTACAGGCTTGCATTACCACCTAGTTTATCAGCGGTTCATCCGGTGTTCCATGTGTCTATGCTCCGGAAATATCATGGTGATCCATCCCATGTGTTAGATTTCAGCTTTGTCCAGTTGGACAAGGATTTGACTTACGAGGAGGAGCCGGTGGAAATTATAGCCCGACAAGTTCGCTAGTTGAGATCAAAGAATTACCCTTCAGTTCGAGTGTAGTGGAGAGGTTAGCCTATTGAGGCAGCTACTTGGGAGTCCGAGTCCGATATGCGGAGTAGATGTCCCCACCTTTTTACCAGCCCAGGTACTTTTCTATGTTCGTTCTAGGACAAACGGTTGTTTTAGAGGTGGAGAATGTGATGACCCAAAAGGTCATCTTATGTTTTAGAACTCAAATCTGCGATCTTAAGCCTTACAAATCTCATTTTTACCCTTCTCGATTTGCGTGCGCAGTCCGGGCAGGTTTCCGAAAAGCTTTTATGTTGAAAATTGATGAAAATAAGAATTTATGCCTTAAAAAGTTAATTTTAGTTGACTTCGATCAACATTTTTGCTAAATGGGCCCGGATCCGTATTTTGACGGTCCCGGTGGGTCCGTATCGAATTATGGGACCTGGGCGTATGCCCAGAATCGAATTCGGAGGTCCCTAGCTTGAGTTATGAATTTTTAATAAAAATTAAAAGTCTGAAAAATTAATTATTTTTAAAATTGATTGATGTTTGGCATTGTTAGTGTCGGGTTTGTATTTTGGTTACGGATCCCAGTACAGGTTCATTATGATAATTAAGACTTGTCTGTGAAATTTGGTGAGAAACGGAGTTGATTTAACGTGATTCAGACGTCCAGTTGAGAAAATAAAAATTTTAAAGTGTTCTTGAGAATATCATTTGATTTGGTGCTAAATTCGGAGTTCTATGTGTTATAATTGATTGATTCCTTTAGCAATATTTGATGTTATTAAGTCATTTTTGAATAGATACGAGTAGTTTGGAGGTGAATTCCAAAGGAAAATCTATGATTGAGAATTTAGTGGCCTTCGGAGCAAGGTAAGTGTCGTGTCTAACTTTGGCTTGAGGGAATAGATATTATGTGTTCATTTGTTACGTGTTTGGCTGCTAAATACGATGTATAGGTGAGGTGACGAACATCTATGCATCGTTGTCGAGTCATAGCATGCGAGTGAAATTCTATTCTTGTCTATTTTGTAGCCTTAAATTCTACTATCCATGCTTAGCGGGTTATTTCAAATGTAGGGTGACTTATATCTGGTTTCAGTGAGATTTGGTAACTTTCGAATATTGATTCAAGGTTGAGGTTACCTTGTGCTATTGATTATGGATAAAATACTGGTTTCTTTGTGATACTCTTATCTATCCGTTGTTATTGATTCTGTGATTTGTGAGGAGGAGTGTAAAGCATGAAGGGTGATGCCGTGCATGCATTATTTATATTGTGAGGAAGAGTGTAAAGAATGAAGTTGATTCCGTGCATGCATTATTTATATTGTGAGGAAGAGTGTAAAGCACGAAGGGTGATGTCGTGCATGCATTATTTATATTGTGAGGAAGAGTGTAAAGTACGAAGGGTGATGCCTTGTATATTATGAGAGGTTTGAAAGCACGATGGGTGATGCTGTGTCGTTCTATTTATTTATTTGGTGAGGTTGAGAGTAAATGCACAAAAGGGTGATGTCGTACTGTTCTATTTATTTATTTGGTGAGGTTGAGAGTAAAAGCACGAAGGGTGATGCCGTGCAGTTTTCCTTGCTGTTTTAATTGCTCAATTCGTTTAAGGATTTTCGGTTTAATTCTGTCTTTTTATTATTCTTACTCTTTATGTTGTATCCCCCCATTGTATGTTCCCTTCCCATTATTTCTGCCTTATTTCTTTATTTACTGTTGTTGCCACTAGAATGATTATATTGTTCAGGTTATATGTGGGTGTCTTATCCTAGCCTCGTCACTACTTCGCCGAGGTTAGGCTCGACACTTACCAGTACATGGGGTCGGTTGTACTGATGTTTCACTCTGCACTTTCTGTGCAGATTTTGGTACCGGCTCAGGTTGACTGAGATTTTGCTATTGGTCCGCTGTCCGGAGACTCAAGGTAGATCTGTCGGCGTTCACAGACCTTGAAGTCCCCATCTATCTTTTATGTCCTATTGTTTTCTTTCATTCAAATAGTTATATTTCTTTCAGACTATTACCTGTAGTAAATTCTAGAATGCTCGTGAATTATGACTCCAGATCCGGGTAGTAGTAATTAATACAGTTTTATAAACTTCCGCACCTATTATATTTCATCTTAGTATATTATTGTTAATTACTGAATGGAAATAAGAAATTGGTTTAATGATTCTCTAACGTTGGCTTGCCTAGCAAGTGAAATGTTAGGCGCCATCACGATCCCGTCAATTGGAAATTTTGGGTCGTGACACTATTGCAGGGACTTTACGATGAGTTGTATTCCATGTTACGATCTGTAACATACAGAGTCTCCATCAGAGTTGTTTACATTCTCCCGTCTAACTTGTATTCCAGACAGATGTTGTATTTTATTATATTTCGTAGTAGATGCACATGCACTTATGACACCGGGTTTTGGGGGTTCCTACTGGATGTTTATTATTATAGTTCACGTAATTATTATCATTTCACCTTGTAATTTATATTTTATACGAAAATTAGAAAATACAATCATGGGTGATCTACGAGTACCAGATGTTACTCTTATTTAATGGGATTTATGATTTCAAAAATAATGAAATGAGTAACTAAGTTGATTAATCACCATTGGCTTGCCTGACGGTGGCGTTAGGCGCCATCACGGCGTATAGTGGATTTTGGGTCGTGATAGCTTGGTATTAGAGCGTTAGGTTCACTTAGGTCTCACGAGTCATGAGCTAGTCTAGTAGAGTCTTGCGGATCGGTACGGAGACGTCTGTACTTATCTTCGAGAGGCTACAGGGCTGCTAGGAGCACTTCCCTTCTTGATTTCTCGTCGTGCGATTTGATTCCATTGAGGCTTATGCCTTCATTTCGTTTCTATTCATTCTTATACGATGTGGAGTGCTTGCTATCAATTTGGCATGGAGGAGTTGTAATGGTACCGCAGATGTGGTGCAGGATGTTTCTTTCTGTTTATTCGAGTGGGCTATTGTCGTCATTGTATGTAGGGGTGTTCTGTCATTTCATCCCAGTATTTGTGTTGCCTACGGTCGAGAATTGATACTTTCAAATTTGGAGGGATTCTTTTTAATATTATGGTGTCACCGTCCTTGATTGAATGCGTTAAGGCTCATTGGCAAGTTGATCTTCATTTGTTTGCCTCTGGTCATGGTGTTGTCAGATGGAACCTAAGAAGAAGTTATCAGAGATGGTGGTGTGTTTGCGACTTCAAGATCGAATCGGCATTCCCAGTGTTGATGGTTCGGGGGAGATGATATCTGAGGTGGTTTCTATGCTTAGGAATTTTGAATGTGACGAGAAGGGATTGATAACATGTTGTTGGACCTTCAGGTGATGTTGATGAATGAAGGAATTCTTACGGATGGCGGATCAGTGTGGACCCAAGGAGGTTAGTTGATTTCATGATGGATGCAACTATAGCAATGAGGTTAGAGGAGGTCGAACTGAGGGTACATAGGTGGGCTATCTCCTGTGAGTAGGTTAGTGCTTGCGTGACTTTTGATGAGGTTCCTATGAAGAGTTTTACTTTTTTCCCAACATGGGATGAATCTACTGCTAGGTGAGCTTGGATCGCTTAAAGAAGATAGTACGACTGTTAAGAGGTCGAATGCATAATTTTGGCAGATAATTCAGGATGTGTTATGATTAGTCCAACAAGAACTTATGAGAAATTTGGCTGAGCAACGGTGTGGGATCATGGTAACTGGGAAGAAGTGGTCGTTGTGGGGTTTGGATCTATGCGATTGTAGTGTAAAGCTAAGTTGGGGAGCCCATCATCTATAAGTGAGTCACATGGTCGTGTGCCTGTATAGTTTAGGGTTATCGGTGCAGTAGTGAATTAACTATGACCAATAGGATGAGAAATTTTGGATAAGGAAGTTTAACGTATATGTGTTACATTTTGCCTTATTGATTCGTGTGTAGGTGCTAGGGATGGCTCAGAAGTTATGCTTATGTGGATGTGATGGGCAAGGAAAAGGATTCATCCGGTTGCTTCATGGGAGTGCACATGTTCTAACAGAGCACTAGTTATTTGGTTAAATAATCGAGACTGGATTAGAGTGGGCGACTCTCAATAATGGTCCTAGTGGATTCAAGATTTAAGGTGTCATGCTTTAGGACTTTTTGGGTTCGTTATGTGGCTGAAGGCTGGGCTTTGCAGCAGAGTGTGAAGGGTACTTTGAGTACTCTATGTTATCATCGGGTCTGCGGTGCAGTGTTAGAGAAGTGGGAGAAACAACTTCAGATTTGCAGAAGATCTAATCAGCGCGGTGTATCAGATGGAAATACAATTCAGTGCCTGAAGAGGGAATATAATGGCTTATGGATGTTGAGACGATGTGGTCTCGTGATTTGGGGTCACTCAGCATGAGTATTGTTTGAGGTCTGTTATGTATTTGAAGGGAGCTATTATTATTTCGAAGGCAAGTCAAGAGTAAATCGGAATAAGTTGGGTCAGTTAGTGTTGGGTTGAATCAGTATGGTTGTGGAAATGATCAGTTACTTGGTAGGTTAATCTATACAGGTGATTCGTGGCTATACGTGGGGGCTTGACAGCCACCGTAATTTGATTGATTTGGAGGTATTTATTTTGATGGTCTATTACGTGTAGATGAATCCCGGAAGAGTTATGGTGGTTCAGACCACAACTTGAGGTTTGTGTTTTCTGCGGTTATGGGAATTCGGTTCTGTTGCAATTGTTCCTCTGAAATATGTTGAGTGAAAGGGGTTCTAGATGAGGAAGTGTTTATTCTATTGGTGGATCAAGAGTTATAATGAAATTCTTGTACTCTCGTGTAACGACATGATAAGTGTAGTGAGCGATATGGAAATTGGAAGTTGAGGATCAAGGTTGCAGGTCGGTATTGATAAGAATGTCACAAGATCGGAGGAGCGGGGGAGGATTTCGGAAGTTTAGAGTATGCTGGTACTATTTTCAGGCAACCTGATGGTAGTCTCTTTTGTGGAAGAAGTGTTGGGTACTGAAATGTGGATACTTGACTGGCACTATGGAAATAGCATGGTCGATGGCCATTAATGTTCAGATCTTGCTACCTTTTGCGGAATGTTGTGGGGGTATATCCCACGAGAAGATCGTATAGATGTGACGTGTTAGTCATCCGATTGTTAGCGATTAAAATCAAGTATGGAGATTTTGGTACTGTCGCCAATGAGAGAGGTTATGATTGGGAGGCGCTCTATTCCTTTGGTTGTGGACTATGGGAGTTTGTTCCGGATTTGACGACTACTCTTATGTGTCATGAATAAGGTCATTGTGGATCCTTGAAAGGTTAATGGTCCCAGTATGGGATAAGCGGAATCAGCTGGAGGTCCGCTAGTAGATTTACATCAGATCGGATGTGTTCATTTAGCATAGTACTGCTTATGGATGATTCTTCGAGTGTTGGGTGTTATTCTTGTCGTCAACTATTCTCTGTAATACTTAATTATGCCATGTGGGTTGTGAGACGGCTTGATTATTCGCACGTGTGTTGTGGTCCTGTGTAGCTTGTCGTTATTGTACCGTAGTCGAGCTTGAGTTTTGTAGAGCATAGCTCCACCCGTCTCCCCAGGGTTGTGTTTTTGCTCTTGGCGTGCTTGTGGCCGATATTCAGGTATTTTGTAGGTATAAGCATTATGGCTTGATGGGTATTTCCTTATTTATTATTATGTGTGGATCGTGTGGCACGCCGCCACAGGTATGATGTTTGGATCGGGTTGCACGCCGCAGCGGTATCATGTGTGGATCGGGTTGCACGCCGGAACAGTGAGATGTTGAGTACGGTTCCCTATACCTATTTTTGTGTATTTTGTTTCTCATTCTCAGAGAAAGGTTCATAGCATCTGTTCGGCTGTTTTATTTGTTATGCGGGCTGGGTAATTCTTTTCCACAGTCCATTCTTCCTTATGTGTCATATTCAAGTTGTAGTTGGTTGGCGCATTGATGGCATCATATGAGATCTTGATCAGTGTTTGAGGTGGCTTATTGCCCGAGCAACTTGTACTGGGTGAGGCGAGATTATTGGACCTAAAATTGGTGCGATCAGATTTATGTAAGGTATATTAAAGGTAAAATGTCACTATTTAGTTCAGAATGCGGTAATGGTTCTTGTCGAGCGGAGGAACTCCGTGAGTTATTGATTTAACGGGTGGTTATGAGTTCATGCGCATCTCCTTCATCGTTGCAGTATCGCGAGAGTTGGAACAGGGCTTACATGTGTTATGAGGTGTAATGCGGGCATCAAATTAGTGAATTGCAGCTATTATGGTCGAAGGATGTTATTATATATAAACGATTTCAGCATAGGTGCATGGTGTGATTTCAGCATAGGTACATGATCATGTTTTGGTACAGTGTGTAGCGATTGATGCAGTGTTCGTATGTTAGAATAGGGTCTCGTGGAGAATTTTGGATGTTGGAATTTTGTTCTTAGGCTTGCTGCCTAAGGAAAAAGGAAGAATCTTTGGTATAGCTCGAGCGAATATGCTCGCATGGGTTGTGGTGGCACAAACAGGTGCACGAGGTGTTAAACATTCATTTTGGACAACTCCGGAATAGTTCTCGGCACTTTCGAGTACGAACTTATATTTAAGTGGGGGAGAATGTAACAACTTGGCCGGTTGTTTTGAGCTCTAGCACGACGTTCGGTGGTTTGAGACCTTGAGTAGCTTCACTTCCTATGTTATGACTTGTACGTGTGGTCGGAATTGAATTTCGGGAAGTTCAGAGTTGATTCGGATAGAAAATTCTAAATTCAGAAACTTTAAATTAGAAGAGTTGACTAAAGTTTGACTTTTGATTAAACGACCTCGGAATCAGGATTTGAAGGTTCCAATAGGTTCGTATGATGTTTTCGGACTTGGACGTATGTTCAGATTGAGTATCGGGTCGCCCAGGAGCATTTCGGCGCTTATTGTGGAAATTTGGTATTTTGAAGGTTTTAGAATTTCCTAAGTTTTGTTTGATGTGGACTTTGGTGTTATCGATGTCTGTTTGTGGTTCCGGGCCTTGGAATAGGTTCGTATCGTGATTTATGACTTGCACGTAAAGTTTGGCGTCATTCCAGAATGTTTAAGTATGAATTGGACGCGTTCGTCGAAACTTTAATGTTTGAAAGTTGAAAGAAGATTCTGATCATCGATTCGCAGTTTTGATGTTGTTTGATGTGATTTGAGGCCTCGAGCAGGTTCTTGTTGTGTTTTGGGACTTGTTGGTGTGATTGGACGGGGTCCCGGGGGCCTTGGGTGTGATTCGGAGTGGTTTCGGACAATTTTTCCTAGTTTTGCAATTGCTGGTGCTGGTGTCTGGTTTTGTTCTTCGCGAACGCGAAGGGTCTCATGCGTTCGCGAAGAAGGATTTTGGGGCTACTGGTCTTTGCTCATCGCGAACCCGATGAAGGAGACGTAAATGCATAGAAGAGGCTGGGGTAGCCTATGCGAACGTGACTTGGAGGTCGCGAACGCGAAGAAGGAAAGGGAGTTGGGGCCTGACATGCGTTAAGCCTTCGCGAACGCGAAGGACAGGGGTCAGAATGCTTCGCGAACGCGACGTGCAGGTCGCGAACACGTAGAAAAAAATTTAGAGGCAGTGATTTTGGCCTTCGCGATCGTGACGGTTTTTCCGCGATCACGAAGAAGAGCGGGACTGGGCAGATTGATTTAATACGGGACTTAGCCCATTTCTCTCCCATTTTACATTTGGATGGGTGATATTTCGAGCTCATGGAGGGAAGATTTCTATGTCAAGGTAAGTAATTCACACATATTGTTAACTAACTACATGGATTCTACAAGGATTTAAACATGAAAATTAGTAAAAATTGGGAGATTTTGAAAGAAACCTAGAATTTGGTATTTTTGGATTTTGACCACGAAATTCTACATGGAATTGAGAATAAATTAGATATTTGAGATCGTAATATTATGGGTAATGTTTATCTTCAAATATTTTCAGAATCCGGTCACGTGGGCCCGGGGGTTGACTTTGTTGACTTTTCGAACGAAGTTGGGAATTGTTATAAATTGATTAATTATAAGCATTAGAGTATATTTTGATCGATTTGCATGTTGTTTGACTAGTTTCGGGTCAATGGGCATCGGTTGGAGGTGTTAGAGAGGCGTTTGAGCCGGTTATGGAACTTCAGAGCGAGGTAAGTCTCATGTTTAACCTTGTAAGGGGAAATTTACCTCGTAGGTGTTATCCTTGTTATATGCTACATGTTGTGGGAGCTACACACGTATAAGGTGACGAGTGTCCATGCGTATGCTAGAATTCTTGATTATGTCAGAGTAGACTTAGGTTCATGCCATATTTTAATTGTACTATTTGAGTTATACTTGCCTGTTTAATTCCTTTATTTCGCGTTACTACTTGAGACCAGGCTTGCGTAGAGTGATAGACTAAGCTTGCGTAGAGTGACCCCTCGTCACTACTTCTTCGGGTTAGGCTGGATACTTATTGGGTATGCATTAATTTATGTACTCATGCTACACTTGCTTCACTTATTGTGCGGGTATATATATGTCTGGTGGTCTTTGGGGAGCACAAGGGCTCGGCTATTGCGGAAACTTTACGGTGAGTTGCATTTATGATCTGCAATATACAGAGTCTCCATTAGAGTTGTTTACATTCTCCTGTCTAACTTGTATTCCAGACAAATGTTTTAATTTATTATATTTCCTAGTAGATGCTCATGCACTTGTGACATCGGGTTTTGGGGGTTCCTACTGGATATTCATTATTGCAGTTCACGTAATTATTATCATTTCACGGGTGATCTACGAGTACCAGATTTTACTCTATTTATTTAATGGGATTTATAATTTCAAAAATAATGAAATGAGTAACTAAGTTGATTAATCACCGTTGGCATGCCTTACGGTGGCGTTAGGCGCCATCACGACCTATAGTGATTTTGGGTCATGACAACAACTCCTCGATGCCCAATTGATAACAAGTGCTCATCATCGTATAGGAATGGGTAGGAAGGAAATAAAGGTGTAAGCTTCAATGGAATCAAATCGCACGACGATGAATCAAGAAGGGAAGTGCTCTGAATAGCCCTATAGCCTCTCAAAGATAAATACAGATGTCTCCGTACCGATCCGCAAGACTCTATTGGACTCGATATAGGTCGTGATGGCGCCCAACGTCGCCGTTAGACAAGCCAACGGTGAACTACCAACTTAATTATTCATTTTATAAATTTTGAAATCATGAATCTTATTAGATAAAGAAATTTATGCATTAAAATTACATACAATAATAATACAATATCTGTCTGGAATGTGAATTAGACAGGATAAAGTAAATAAATGTGATGGAGACTCTGTGGGCTACGACACGTAACATGGGATGCAGCTCACCATAAAGTCCCCTCAGCAGCTGCGCCAACGTGCCAAGATGACCACCAAATGAACCTGTCAGATCCTGCACATTTATTGCAGAAGTGTAGCATGAGTACGTAAATCAACACATACTCAGTAAGTATCTAGCTTAACCCGGGAGAAATAGTGACGAAGGGTCCGCATCGACACTTACTAGTGGTCCAATAAATAAAATGCGGGAATCATAAGCAGGCATGAAATATAGTAGGATCAATAGAATAAGAAACAATTATCAACATGAGCCTTTAACGAAACATAAATTTAAAATTTCCATATAGCACACGACATCTCAACAAATAAGAATCGTCAAATAAATATCTGATCTCTGGTCACAAGGGAATATCATGTAATTTCCAAGTCCCCAATCATGAGGGTAATCTCGTGGGTATTCAATTTAGACCACAAATTTGGACATGAAATTGAGGATAAATTATATATTGAGTTCATGGTGTTATAGGTAATGTTTATTTTCAAACATATTCAGAATTCGAGCATGTGGCCCGAGGGTTGACTTAGTTGACTTTTCCAGCGGAGTTGGGAATTGTTATAAATTGATTAATTATGAGCGTTGGAGTATATTTTTATTGGTTTGCCTGTTGTTTGACTAGTTTCGGATTGTTGGGCATTGGGTTGAGGTGTTAGAGAGGCATTGGAGCTGGCTATAGAACTTCAGAGCAAGGTAAGTCTCCTGTCTAAGCTTGTGAGGGGGAAACTACCCCGTAAGCGTGTATTTGTTATGTGCTACTTATTGTGGGGGCCACGTACGCACGAGGTGAAGAGAGTCTGTACGTAGCTAATATCATGTCATGTCTGGGTAGACTTAGGACATTATCATGCCACATTTGCATTACGTGAGAGATTTTAGATAGAGATTAGACGAAAGGAGAGAGCATGGAGCTGCAGTGGAGGCCGGAATTCATCAGATTCCATCTTTCTTCCATCAAACTTAGTAATCTTTACTTTTTCTTGATGATTTGTTGTTTTGCTATCATGTCTATGTGGAGCTAAACTTCACGTTCTAAGGTTGTGATTGTCATGAATATTGAAGTTTATTAGTTATATTACCGTTAATTCGAGTTATCATCTTTAGTTGTTTCTCTAATTCTGTGCATAATTGCTTAATTATTTGGCCAGCAATTGAGTTTTATTTACTATCTATGCTATGCTTGGGAAAGCCGTGCTTAGATTAGAGTAGAATTGGAGATAGCTTATTTTTGAACCCGTGGCTCGGGGAAAGATTTCGCTGTTAGGATAGAAATATACCTAATAGTCTTGCTTAGTTGAATACCATATTATATTCATTCATGATAGATTGAAGACCATAGGAATATAGGGTTGATATATTATGGATAGACGGATAGTATTGTGGGAACATGCTATTTATATAAACGATCCGGTCAACTAGCAATCATAGATAATTTGTATTAACAGGTGTAATTATGAACTCAATAGGATTGATAAACCGACCACAACCCTGGAATCTATATCTCCCTTGGTTACATGTTTGAATTTTGCAATAGTAGTTGTAATAGAAAAGTTAAACTTTTGATCATCTTGGACAGTAAGTTGAGTTTAGTTTGCTTAATTGACAATTGATCTAAGTCTCTGTGGGTTCGACATCCGACTTTTGAATCACTTTATTACTTGACAGCTACGTATACTTGCGTGTACTTGGGGAACCAACAAGTTTTTGGCGTCGTTGACGGGGACTTAGTTATTGATTGGTTATCTAAGTTTAGCTTTTAGTTGATTTTTGTTCAAGTTTTTAATTTTCTTATTTAGTTAATATTTTCTTTTCTTATTTTGACATGACGTCTTGGAATGAAAATTGATTGAATGATGATTATTCTTACTTTGATGATCCTTATCCATATTATGGAGGACCCCACTGGTGGAATAATTATCGTAATATGCCCAGGAGCGGGTTGTGCGCACAATCTCAATCCTATGAGTGAAATATTTGTAACATGTGTGGTGGTCAAGGTGGCCATTGGGATGGTTGTCCTAATTCTTTATATCCGTCTCCGAACCCTTTTTATGATCTTTCTAATAATGTTTGTGAGTTTTATAGGATCAACTATATGGAAGATATCGAACATGATGCTCATATAATGGACATAATGAGGCAAATAATGGAGCAAACTCAATTTTTAATGAAGCAAACTCATGAACGTCGAAAAGAGATGGAAATTCTCAAGGCATCAATAAAGAGAATGAAGGCCAAAGTAGAAGAATGGGTTGAAACAACTAATGATCAACAAGTTACAGACTTAGTTGATAGTCAGGAAGAGCCTAAAATTGGACAAGAGAGTGAGTACCAGCAAGAGGAAAATTTTGAAAAAGAGGAGATTTTTAGTCAAACTTGGCTGGTGGAACAAGCTGAAAGATTGAAAATATATGAGGCTCAACGTGAGAAAATTACTGATAGGATAAAAGACTTAATAGAAGGAAGAGTTGAACTGGGACAAGAGATTAAAAAAATTGGCAATTCTATTCATGACTTGGGAGCTCAATTAATTGCAAAGGTTGATGTGTCTAACGCCCAATAAATTAGTTCTGAGTTGTGTGAAGCTGAAAAGGAGCTTATACGCCAAATTGAAGAGCTAAAAGTGGAGAGTCAATCCTTCGACCATACTTTTACGGATGATGTCCATGTTGAGGAAAGCACACTAGAGTCATGTGAGGAAGTGGATAATGTTATATTTGAAGACTCTAGTATGTGTACATATGATGATGTAAATAGTAACGCAATTCTAGAGTTGGAACGCATTGGTCCTCATTCCATCCATTTTTCAACATTGTGTTTGGATGATGATATGGTAATTGAGTCATTCGAGCCTTTGGAGGAGCCAACAAATGAGGAACAAGGTACTTACATTCTGAAATTTATTGTGCCAGAGGGAAAGAATTACATACCTCTAAAGGCCAAGAATTGTAGAATGCAAAATTAGTTACTTGGCCCAATTATATTTATCCCACCACCCCGCGAGCATAGAAAAAAGCTTGAAGCCAAATTAGAGGCTCAATTCATAAGTTCGAGGTGGAGGAAAAAGTGGTTCAAGTTGTGTCGCGACATTAAATAAGGCGCTTGTTGGGAGGAAACCCAGCTTTACTGCTTTCTTTTATTTTTATTTTTATTTTATTATTGTTGTAGTTCTGTTTTTGTTTTGTAGGATTATGAGCATAGGAGGCAAAGCCATTGGAAGAGTGCAAAAGCGAGCTAGATGGTGAGAACTAAGTGTGGGGTGCCCACACAAAGGACCATGCCTGGGGGAAGTCTGAGTACCCGTGAGCCAATATTGCTTCGGCCTTTGCCCTTTCAAGGAGTTTCTTGTCCGTCCTCATTATTATTTTGCTTTATTTGTGCATTGGGGACACTGCACTCCTTTAAGTGTGAGGTGGAAGAATTCCTCTAGATAATTAGTAGTAGTATGTTAGAAAATGTTAACTTCTTATTTTGATTTTAGCTTCTTATTTTTGTTTTCGTAGTTGTGTAGCATTTTAGTAGCTTAATTTATTTTTTAAAATGTGGAAAATAAGAAGAAAAAAAATGAAAAAGGTAGAAAAAATGAACTTTTCCCAACGATGGATCTCCTAGACAGTTTTCTTGAGGGATTAAAGTCTAAATAAAAATCCAAAATATGTCTTTTAGCTTTCTTTAGGTAGTAATAATCCCCTGTTATTTTTCTTTGTGCCTCGGTTCTTTTCCATGGGATGTAGTTTGAATCGGGTAGTAGTTTTTCCTTTTATCTTTTTATTTTTAGAGTAGATTAGAAATTAGGGAATAAATGGAGGAAGAAAGATGAGATTCCTAGGCGCCCTTGACTTATTTGATAGTAGCATATTTAGGCTTTGACATGCATAGTATCTTCCCTATGTGCTAAAAGTGCTTATGATGCCTTGGTTATTTGGATAGCATGTTTTGTGACGCTTGTGTCTTATTTTCTTGACTTATGTTCACTTTGTGCTTAATGCTTAATATCTCGTGGCTCCGTGAATACTTGCATTAGTTTGAGAGTCGGAATAAAATCGTCCTTAGTGAGTCATGTGCCATGTGTGGTGAGATTTTTGTATAGTCCAGGTTATTGTGCTTGTGTCTAGAACTTTCCCGGTATGTGAGTCGAAGCGAAATTTTAGGTGATACTCGGTTTGAACAATGATTTTAGGATATCTTTATTCTTTTTGAGTTTAATGCTTATCACAAATAAAATATATCCCTAGTTAACCATTTTGAGATTATAGACTTTTATTTGACATCCACATTACAAGCCTAAACCTCTTTTGTTCTAAATTGATATTGTTTTGATCCTTTTACCTCTTAAAGCACTTTAATTGTGAGATGAGCGCTAAAAGGAGTAAGAAGGGACTAAGTGTGGGATGACTTTTGAGTGAAACCAGTGAAAGGAAGAAAGGTGCACTTGTTTTGTAAAAGAATACACCACTAGTGAAAATTACAAAAGAGAAAAAGAAAAAATAATTAGATGAATAAATTAATATTTTGTTCTTGCTAGTGGGAATAAATTAAAGTAGTGCTTAAAGAAAGAGGGAACATTGTTAGGGATGATTTTAGTTGTGAAATTAAAATTGCGATTGAAGAATTTGCGCTTACAGTTGATTATGTGATGTGTTAAAGTACTTAGGAGGGTTAGCCACTATTCCTAAATATATCCTTCCGGTACCTTAGCCCACATTACAACCATAAAAGGTCCTAATTGATTTTAGACCAAGTGTGCCTACATTAGTAGAGATTTACATTAAGGGCAAGCCTATGGTGCCAATTGCATGCATGTGACTTCTTTTGTGAGAGTGAGAGATTTTCTTTGATATATATGAGTCCTTAAAATATATTTGAGCATTTGATTTGAATGTATGGATTCAACTTACTCTCTTGTTCTTGTTGTAAGGGCACATGGTTTCACAAGGGATAGGTAACGTTATTAGACTTCTCTCTATGATGTTGGGTATTCAAGCTATGAGTGCATTGTGACATTGAGTTGGTTTTTGAGGCTAGGATTGTTAGGAGCATGTTGTCTTTGTTGTGAATATTAGTGAAGTATGGCATAAGAAAAGGGAAGTATATGTGATTGCACATGCTAAAGTTTAATTGTTACTATAAATTATGGTCATTGGTGTAGTGTGCCTCAATTGTGTAAAAACAAAGTGCTCAAGGATAGTGTAAATTGTTGGTTGACTCGAGGACGAGCAACGTTTAAGTGTGGGGTAGTGATGGTTAGCTATAATTATATATTTTTAGTGCATTATTTACCTTACATTTAGGTGCCTTAATGCTAAACTATACTATATTTGTGCTTAATTGAGTTTATTTTATGTGTAGGTACGTTGAAGACGAGATTGGACGAAAAGAGAGATTTTAGATATAGATTAGACGAAAGGAGAGCACGGAGCTGCCGTGAAGGCCGGAATTCATCAGATTCCATCTTTCTTCCATCAAACTTAGTAATCTTTACTTTTTCTTGATGATTTGTTATTTTTCTACCATATCTATGTAGAGCTAAACTTCACGTTCTAGGGTTGTGATTGTCATGAATATTGAAGTTTATTAATTATATTACCGTTAATTCGAGTTATCATCTTTGGTTGTTTCTCTAATTCTGTGCATAATTGCTTAATTGTTTGGCCAGCAGTTGAGTTCTATTTACTATCTATGCTATGCTTGAGAAAGTCGTGCTTAGATTAGAGTAGAATTGGAGAGAGATTGTTTCTGAACCCGTGGCTCGGGGAAAGATTTCGCGGTTAGGATAGGAATATATCTAACAGTCTTGCTTAGTTGAATACTGTATTACATTCATTCATGATAGATTCAAGATCATATGAATATAGGGTTGATATATTATGGATAGACAGATAGTATTGTGGGAACATGCTATTTATATAAACGATCCGGTCAACTAGCAATCATAGATAATATGGATTAACAGGTGTAATTATGAACTCAATAGGATTGATAAACCGACCACAACCCTAGAATCTATATCTCCCTTGGTTACGTGTTTGAATTTCACAATAGTAGTTATAATGGAAAAGTTAAACTTTTGATCATCTTGGATAGTAAGTTGATTTTAGTTTGCTTAGTTGACAATTGATCTAAGTCTGTGTGGGTTCGACATCCGACTTTCGAGACACTTTATTACTTGACGGCTATGTATACTTGCGTGTACTTGAGAAACCAACAACTATCGCGAACTCGTCCACTCCATCATGGACGTGAAGGCCAATTTCCCCAAGCCAGCTACTTCATCGCGAACGAGTAGCATTGCCGTCTAAACCTTAGCGAACGTGAGGCATCAATCCAAACTCGTAGCACAGAATCTCAGCAGCCAACAATCCTTCTTCGCGAATGCGTGAATCCCTTCGCGTTCGCGAAGAACAAAACCAGACACCAACAACAGTAAAGTATGGAGAAATGATCCGAAACTCACCTGAGGTCCCGTCTGATCACACCAACAAGTCTCAATACCCTATCCAAACTTATCCAAAGGCTCAAAATGCCACAAATAACATCAAAAACATGAATCGACGATCAAAATCCTTCTTTCAACTTTCAAACATTGAAACTTCGACGAATGCGTCTGAATCATACTTAAACATCCCGGAATGATGCCAAACTTTACGCACAAGTCAAAAATTATGATACGAACCTATTTCAAGGCTCAAAATTCCAAACGAACATCGATAATACTAAAGTCCGCTTCAAACCAAACTTAGAAAATTCTAAAACCTTCAAAATGCCAACTTTCCACAATAAGTGCTGAAATACTCCCGGACCCCCCGATACTTAACCCGAATATGCGCCCAAGACCGAAATTATCATACGAACCTATTGGAACCTTCAAATCCCGATTCCGAGGTCGTTTACTCAAAAATAAACCTTGGTCAACTCTTCCAACTTAAAGCTTCTGAAATGAGAATTTTCCATCTGAATCAACCCTGAACTTTCCGAAATTCAATTCCGACTACGCGTACAAGTCATAAAATATGAAATGAAGCTACTCAAGGTCTCAAACCACCGAACGATATGCTAGAGCTCAAAATAACCGGTCAGGTCGTTACATATCCAGTCTCCCACCATATTACTATTAGTGATTTTTTTCTGAATCAATTTTGTCTCTAGCTCAAATTTTTGTCATAGGCAAAATTTTCGGGCGATATTTCTTGCCAAATTTTACTCAGTTTTGCCTTGCATTATTTATGCCAATTGCTAACTCAATTTATAAATTAGTTATGTTCCTTCACAAAGCTTAATTGGAATCATGACTCTTTCGTGTCTCTCTATCACTCAAAAGTGTTTTTTTGTCAAAGGGAAATTTTATATATATATATATATATATAACTAGAAATTACATTGCAGATTACTAGCTAACTGGGGGTACTGCAGTTCCCCTAGAACAATCATGTTTTGTTCAATTGTATCAATATTACATGCCAAAAAATTTCTAACTACTTCAGTTCCTAGGATGTCTGCCCAAAATACATCATTTGCAAATATCGGAGGAACTGCTAGCATGGTAGTTCTACCCAAAAAATTAAAATTTATTGCCTCATTTGCCAGAGCGTCATCCACTCTATTCTGCTCCCTGTAGTTGTGTCTCACCACCACCCTATCCATCCTTTTCATCAATAACCTGCATTCACAAATCATAGGATCATAAGTTATATTGCATGTGAGTAGCATTTTTATTACTTCGGCCGAATCTGTAGCTATGTATAGAGGAATCCATCTATTTTGTTATGCTATTTGGAGACCCTTTAGTAGTAATTTTAGTTCTGACATAGTGTTGGTGGTGTATGGTATATTTTTCATAGACCCCATAATCCAATCCCCATTATGATTCTGGAATACCCCACCAATTCCCCCAATGCCTGGGTTACTCTTGGTTGTCCTATCCGTGTTGAGTTTATAGTGTCCCCTCATGGGGGCTCCCGTTTAACTCTAGTATGGAATGGCTTCCTGATAACACCTTTTTATGCCAACATATAGTACTCTGTTGATTTGGAGATGATATTTTTAGCCGAGATGTTATCTTTCTTATTATTGAAAAGGTTGTGGTTTCTTGCTAACCAGATGTTCCAGAAGAAAAAAGAAAGGATGTTTTCCCAGGGGATAACATTGTTAAAGGACAACTTCTTTAGCTTGTTCTAGGTGGTTGGCCAAAGCTGTGCTGAGAAGATGGGATTCATTTGATGGCTTTCAATAGTTCCCTTGACTATTAGTTCATGCCAGAATTGGGTTGCATTGGGGCATTCAAGGAAGATATGATCACTTGTTTCAGGCATTGTTAAACAAAAACAACATTCAGGGTTGCAAGTAACCCCAATTTTGTGCAGAAAAGCTCTAGTGGGTAGCATATCCTATGCAAGAAGCCAGATGAATTTTTTTATTTTGTTAGGAACTTTTAACCTCCAAATCCAACTGAAGTTACCTTCCTCGTCTTTCAACAAATTCTCATTATTGTTGCTAAGGAAGGTATATGCCGATTTGGTGATGAAAGACCCGTTTAGAGTCAACCCCCATATTAGCCTATCTTCCTTGGCATAGTTCGTAAGGATGAAGGTTGATTTGATTAAGTTAATAATGTTCTCAGGGATGTCTATGGAGATGGATGAGGTATCCAGTTCCCAGAATTGTGGATAGTGTCCACTTTGGTAGCCATGTCATTTGGGGTTAATCGACTCTCAATCATGTCCCTAATTGCTGGCTGGTTTGGGATCCAGGCATCATTGATAAAGCTCACCATGTTTCCCTTATGGATAACCCATCTACTGGCCTTGTTGCATATATCATAGCCTTTGAGAATACATTGCCAGGTTGGAGATTGGGCTTCTTTAGGGTATGGTTTCAGTTACGGTGCTTAGAGATTAGGATTCTAGCTCATAAACCGGAGGTGTTGTGATAAATCCTCTAGGCCAGCCCAACATGGGAGGCTTTATTCTTATACTCATCTTTCTGCAAACTCAGCTTACCATGAGACTTCTGCCTAGTGACTTTGTCCCAGCTAACTAGGTGTATTTTTTTCTTGTTTGGAGGGGTGCCCGGATAAAATTCCTCTGGAATTTGGTTGGTAATTTTGGTAGGCTATCACTCAAAAGTCTTTTACAACAAGAGGATCGCCCACCCAACTAAAACATCAGTTTAGTGAGAAAGCTTCTATTTAACGGCGTACTCTTAAAAATGAAATCAGAATTCTCCATCATAACAAATAGAACAGAGAAATATGTTTATTGAATAATCTGGAAGGAATTACAAGAATAACCAAATATTGGGGATATCAGAATAAATAATTAAAGATGAAAAAAAGAATAAATAATTAAACAAAAAGAGAAAATTAAAAGAAATGAGTCTCCAACCGTAGGACTGCATCTAATTTCCGAAGAATAACATAGAAAAAGCAGAAAGGGAGATACTGGAGATGTAAATATGGAGTTAATTATGTAAATAAGAAGATATAACAAGAGCATACTAATGTGCAAATTTTTTGGCGAACAAATGTCACAACATAAAAAAGATCTAGTATTAATTTAGGAAGACGCGCTCAAAGAAATGGAGTTTATTCTCATAGCATACTTAAGTCATGTAGCTTATGGAATATTTTAAGAATTTATTTAATCTTTTCAATGTCCCACAAAAAAGATAACAAGAGCACCAAGAAGTCCTAAAATTCAACAATTTTAGAGGGTGAAGTATAATTTTCAAAATTACATGACAGGTCCTTGTACTTTTAATAAACTACACATTGGAGTACTATATTTCATTTCATAATTTGCCGTCATATGTAGGGCAGAGAAACATCGACTTGTCACGCATTCGCAGACACCCCCGCATGTAATACGTATCACTTTCCTGTCTCCTGTCTTGTTCGGCCGATGTACCGATCAGAAATATAACAGAATCAACTGTCCGAAAAATTCAAGAACCCTTGCAAATTCAATCTCAGGTTAATCTTTTAATTGAACTGTTATTTTGCTTTATACTTTGGTACTGTACAGCTTTTTGTTAAAGATTACATTTTTATCATCTGGGTGTGATTAAATTAGCTAATTTTGATATGGGTTTTGTCCAAAAAGTTGATAGAGGTTAAATTTATCTGTTGATTTATAGGCTATATGATGTAGACATTAAGAGTGTGTGTGATTTGGGTGATCGGAAGATTCTTGAATTTGGGATTCTGGGGTTTAGCAAATACATGATTTTGAAAAAAAAATTCCGTTGATTTTGATCACTACAAGTTGTACATTTTCTCGGAGACCCGTATTAAACTTTATTCTATTGAGGGTAGGGATGCAACGGTAGAATTGCTCATTTGATTACTTATAGTCTATGAATTCGAGTCGTGGAAACAGTCTCTTTGCATAAATGCTTATGTGCACCCACCTTCTAGTTCACAGGCGGATCAAAGATTTGAACTTTGTGGGTTCGAGTTCGAGATTCTACCACAACTCATTTGATTTATGGGTTCGAAATCAACTATTTGTACTTGTATATATATATATACATACATATATACACAGTCCAACCCAAAGCTACTAGGTCCGGATGAATCCATAACTTTAACTCTACATCTGCCCCTGCCCTTTTGCTGGGGTGGGTGGGGGGGGGGTGCGATAGGTTAAGAGGTTGTGATATTGTGTTATAGTTTATTTTCTGTCCCATTTCTCCGTTTTCTGCATAATGAAGTGGTGCAGACAGAGAGATCTCATTAGTTTGGTCTAATTTGAAGTTTTCTAAAAGGTGGTATGTTTGTTGACAATTAACAGTGTGATGTCTTTTCTGAATGCTCTTTTTATGAGGAAAAAGTAGTGTAACTTTCTTTAGGTCTTTAGATTGAATCTGTAACAAAGAGTTCAGTTGTCTTTTCTGAAAGTTGAGAGGTTGAATTTGACTATTGTGCAGATATTATCCAACTGAAGTTGAAGAATGGACACTGATTCGGGTAGAGATTTAATAAGTGATTTGCCTCAAAGTATCTTAGAAACCATCCTCATAAAACTTCCATTACTAGATGCCGTAAGGACAAGCGTTTTGTCAAGGAAATGGAGATACAAGTGGGCAACCATTACGAAGCTTGTTTTTAATGACACATGTCTGATTCCTTGTCATGACAAAGCAATTATCAGTTGCAATCTTGTAAATTTCATTACCCGTTGCCTGTTTCTTCATGACGGACCGATTCACAAATTTGAATTGAATACTTCCTACTCACCAACTTCTCCTGATTTAGATCAATGGCTACTTTTCCTTTCGCGTAAAGATATCAAAGAGTTGAGTATTGATATAGGAGAAGATGATTGGTTTAGAGCACCTTCTTGTCTGTTCTTTTGTCCGAAGTTGACTCATTTGGTGCTTGTTCGATGTGAATTAAACCCTCCTCCAAATTTCAAAGGCTTCTTGTCTTTGAAGCACCTTAGCCTGCAACAAGTTATCATTCCTCCACATGATATTGAAGGTCTGATCTCGAGTTGCCCTCTTCTTGAGAGCTTGACTTTGTCATATTTTGACAGTTTGGAGCTTACTATTCGAGCTCCAAATCTCAAATATTTGAATTTGGAAGGTGAATTTAAGGATATACGCCTTGAGAACACCCCACATTTGATCGGCATTTCAGTTGCTATGTATATGACTGATGATATAGCTGAGCACTTTGAACAAAGCTCAGGTTGCAATTTTGACAAGTTTCTTGGTTGTGTTCCTCGCCTTGAGAGGCTTATTGGCCATATTTACTTCACTAAAGTAAGGTTCTTTCCCGAAATTCGTGGGATCATAAAATACTTTCATGCATCTCCTTTTCCAGAAATGTTTTATTTACAGATTGAATATCTATAGTCTAACCCCTCCTTCCACCCTCTGTGTGTGGTGTGTGCGCAGTATTTGAGTATAGGTAATGAGCAAGGAAGCTTTCCCGTTATGTATCAAAATCTGAAGTTCATTGAACTGTACCAAGTTAGTTTTGAAGACATGAAAGAGTTACTTGTTGTGCTTCGCTTGATTGTGAGCTCCCCTAATCTAGAAGAGCTTCAGATATCAGTAAGTATTAGTCAAAATGTTTGATTTCTTATTCTAAACGATATAGATTTTCACAAACTGCTCCTGTTTATGCACCTTGTCTTTGTCAGAGTTCCTCAATCACAACTACGACTGATATTTATGATCTGGACTTTTGGGAGAAAGACTGGCCTGCTGACTGCACTTTCGGTAAACTGAAGATTGTGCAGATGTCTGATTTCTCTGGTCTGCCGCATGAAATAGTATTTATCAAATTCTTACTTGGACATTCGCCTGTGCTTGAACAAATGATTGTTGCTCCTACTATATATGTCACGGATAAAGTGGTGAAAATGTTGATTGATTTGTTAACTTTTCGACGGGCTTCTCCTCTAGCTACAGTCAAATTTGTTCAAGAGCCATTGTAGGTTCACGTACAAGATGTATGTTCTTTCTTCTTTGTTGTTCTATTCCTTTCTTTTTGCCCCTATAGGAAGGAAAATTGATCTGGAAATTCTTTACCAGAAACAGTAGCATGATATATATGTAGTTCACAACTTTTTACTTTATGGCTAGATGGTTTGCTTCCTTTTTTTTAGTACTGTGTTTGGTCAGAAAAGATTTGTGTATTTGATGTCTAGGAACAAATCAAAGGACGGGTGATATTTTGGCATTCTTTGTGGTGGAAGAAAATGTTTAATATACAAGGGGATTTAGTCTGCCGAGCATTACTTACATTCTTGAACTTTAGGGGTTGTTTGGTTCTCAGAAACTATACACAAATTATAACATGGTGATTATATTGTTGTGGATAATAATTGCTGGATCATTTTTATTTGTTATTCTATTAGATGTTTAGGGGCCAAATACCTATACGGTCCCTTAAACTTGGCTCCAGTTTCTATTTAGACACTTCAACTAAGGCCAGTACCTATTGTACACTTTAACCTAATGGAATATGTACCTATTAAACATCTCTCACTCGCCTGGTTTAAAAAGTTAAGTGCGTGTTGTTCACTTTCGGATGACGTGGTGTATAATTAAAGAGTGACATGTGGTTGTTCCCATTTTCCTTTTTCTTTATTTAAGGCTAAATAATCCAAATTGAAAAAGATTTACAAAACAAATTAAAAACTCTACTCCCCCGCCCCCCTTCCCCACACCAAACTCACCTTTTCCCGACGGCCATCTCTTTTCCCCTCTCTTTTTCTCAAGCTATCAGCTTCTTACCTGTCCATTTACGTTTCCATATCTCTCTAGCTATGTCCAAACAAAAAGCATATTGTTTTCTTGGTTGGAAATTTTCCATATTTGTAGATGTGCAGCTTGGCCGTAAAATTTCACATCTGGACGGAAAATGTTGATGCAGATGCAATAGTTTGGTTAATCTCCATGTTTGCAGCTGCAAAATCAAGTCAAAATTGCTTGTTTTTTATGTCTGAAATTGCTGGTTTTTTCTTGTTGGATGATTTTTCTATGTAAAATCGGATCGATATTACATGGTGATGTTTGAAATTGCTGCGGCTTTTCTTGTTGGGTTTCTCTTTGCAAAATCTACTTTTCTTGATTATTTTCCAAAATTTCTGATTTTTTTTTTTTTGTTGCTTTCTCTCTGCAAAATGGGTTTGACTTGTAAATAATTCAAATTTGAAGTGAATTCTAAGGTGTATCTCTGAAATGAAAAGGTAATTCAGATACAAAGTTTAACATTACTGCAAATTCGAGTTTAAATTTCAAGATTTATCTCAGCCTCAATTAATATATCATTTCTCGGTTTTACTCTTTCTTTGGCGTGTACGAAATTCTTTAAAGTGAATTGATAAGTTAATCAATATTGGAAGTGAGATGAATCTGTAAAACGACGGGAAGAAATTGGGAGGAAAAGAATCTTGTGGTAGATGGAGGTAGCGATGGAGAAGATGAAGGAGAAGGAAAATAAAAAAATTATTTGAAGAAGAAAACAGAAAAAAATACAGGCCAAACATTTCTTCTTCACACTCCGAATTTTGGGTACAAATCACACATCGTGCTATCGTCATGAGGTGTTTAATAGGTACATATTATATTGTTAGTATAACGAATTAATTATGCATGGATTATCATACACAGATTGTTATAATAGTGATTAACACAATGTAAGAATTGTTATGCTGTAAATAATAACATAGTGATTATCCTACAGTGAAATGGTTGATGATTTAGCAGCAAAGCATCATCCCTACAACCCAGATGAGAAATATGTAGAGCCGAGGTTGAAGCGAAACTAGGGGATATAAGATGCTATGGAAGTTCCTTGCAATTTATCATGTGATCTAGAGTTGGTGCAAACTGCAATAACATTATTCGTTGTTCTTGTAAAATCACATTGGTTGTTAAATGAAGCCATAGTTCATTGGCTGTTTGCATCAAATGAAGAGTTTTCAGTTAGAGTGGGCATTATTACCTATGATTTTTGTATCTAAACTGATCAATTAGCAAGGGAATATATATAAAAAAGAAAAATAACTCAGCCTAAATAGTCAGTTGTTCACAAATTATCCTTTACAGTCAGAATGTATTCATATTTCTGTATGATCATATAAACAATCTCAAATATCACACAGGACAGGATTCTTGTTCTGGCATTCTGTCTTAGTTTATCATCTTGGACCAGATAGTTCCATTGCTTGTACAAGCAATGAAGAATCATTCTCAGTGAGATCAGAGTATCTTTCTGAAGAGGAAAACTCATTGGCTCTGCTGCATCTTGTGTTGGGTTCTGCTCTTTGAGAAGCTTCCCACTTCTCTGCTAGTCCATCCCCTTCTAGCATTCTAACAACTTCTGACATTCTTGGTCTCTGACTTGGGTGATACTGAGTGCACAATAATGCTACTTGTACCATTTCCTCTAGCTCAATCCTATCATAGTTGTTTTTCATGTCCTTGTCCACCAACATGTCTAGCTTTTTCTCCTGGTGTATCTTTTTTACCTGCAAGAAGAGACAAGTCCATAGGATACGTCCATATTTCAGACAGTGAATGCACGCGCACCTACCACTTATACATTTTCAGACGTTTTCTGTTGTGGAATCATGTATAGGGAATTCGTCATACTTACCCAGTCAAGCATGGCGCCTTTCTGGTTTGCTGCTTTACCAAATTCTAAAGCTCTTTGACCAGTGATCAATTCTAGCAAGAGAATACCAAAACCAAAAACGTCCGTTTTATCAGAGGACTGTCCGGTAGAAAGGTACTCGGGAGCTATATGTCCTACAGTACCCCTAACCGCGGTTGTGACATGTGAATCGTGATGATCCAAAAGCTTTGCCAATCCAAAATCACCCACAACAGCCTCACAGTAATCGTCAAGTAATATATTTGCAGCTTTCACGTCCCTGTGAATGATCTTAGGATCACACTGCTCATGCAGATATAATAAACCCCTTGCAGCTCCCAAAGCTATGCTTTTTCTTGTACTCCAATCCAAGGTTGGTTTGGCTGCAACAAATTACAGATATCAGCAAAGCATATAAGAAGAAAAAAAAGCAAATGTTGGGTCAGAGAGACTAGTAGATTTTGAAGGTTCATTACCAGGGGCAAAACTAGAATATTAGTAACGGTTCTGACGAACCTGGAAGCTTTTGCTTAGAACCTATATTTGCATTAGGAAATTCATTAAATATATATAAATATGTAAGTGTGAACCAAGTAACTAAAACTAGCTATTGGTTCAGTGGCAAAGTTCAGAACCCCACAAACTTCAAATCCTTCACTCTCGGAAATAAGAAGTTCTTGTCCGGGAGGGATATTTCTCTTTCTAACCAAACAATTACTAGTACACCTATTGTGATTCCTAATACAAGAGTCAAAATAGGGACAACCATCCATATGATCGCCTAGACTTCTTTTAAGGATTCCAATTTGGAAAAATAATTGACAGTCTCTATTTATGTTGTATCAATTATCATCAACGATCAATTTTTTCCATAATGATATCTATGCTACCTAGTAATTTCATAATATTAGCCAATCTTATTCTTTTTAACTAACTGAGGAAGAATTTGCAAATTGATAAAACCTGTTGTTATTGTTGGTTGTCTTATACTTTTTCACAAATTTATTTACTTGGAAACTTTTGGGAAAATACTTGTTCAAACACAAAAGTCTATCGAATGCACAATCTTTAACAGGAGGAAAAGACTATCTAAAGAGCAGAAGTTCTTGGATATGTTTACCCTTGAGACGTGAAGCTACACTTCCATTAGACATGTAAGGATAGACCAGCAGCCTTTCAGTTGGTGTCATGCAAAATCCATACAACCGGAGAAGATTGCGATGAACTGCTAGGCTGATCAACGCGACTTCAGTCTGAAATTGCTTATCGCCTCCAGCTGCATTTCCATCTTTGAGCCTTTTCACAGCTACAATATTCCCATCATGGAGACGACCTTTATAAACATGTCCAAAACCACCTTTCCCTAGTATGTTCTTGCTGCTGAAGTTGTTTGTGGCACCTTGAAGTTCCTTAAATTGGAACCTCCTTAAGTTGCCTAAGCACACTTCTTCATGATGTTGTTCTGCAATTATGAACAATTAAGAGGATCGCGGAGCTAAAACTGCACGCTATAGTTCCAGTCAAAGAGTATTTACCATTACTGTCAAAGAAAATCTGCTTGTTGTGCTTTTGTCTCCACCACAGAAAGAAGCCAAACCCGGCTATTAGTAGGCAGATGCACCCTAGACTTGTCCCAAAGGCGAAGGCAAACTTGTGAGTCTTTGATTTTCCAGAAGGCTGAGTATCTGAGACAGCAGCACAAGATTTTCAGCTGGGAATGGACTATATAAATTTACAAGTTTTTATCAGCAGAGAAAACAAGTGAAGCCAATTTACATCTCTATGGCTAGTTCTTACCTTGTGGATTGTTTAAAGAGAAGGAGAGGGGCATTGGTGTTGTTCCATTGCATTCTGCCTCTTTACCAGTTGCACATATCATGGGATTCCCTAAAATGCTGTATCAATAAGAACAAAAAGACATAAATACAAATATCTGGTTTCAACAACAACAACAACAAATCCAGTAAAAATCCCACAAGTGGGTCTAGGGAGGGTAGTGTGTAAGCAGACGACCTTACCCCTACCTTGAGGGCAGAGAAGCTGTTTCCGATAGACCCCTCGGCTCAAGGAAAAATGAACAGAAAGCAGTAATAACAACAAGATAATAAGAAAACAAGTGGAATGATCAACATGTAGTAATAGAGATCTAACACTAATAGAATACAAGGCTGCCTACTAATACTACTGGTACGGGGAGAAAGTGGAATACTTAGACTTCTTTAAGAGCCTTACTTGAATGTTTTAGCAAGAAGCCTTGGCACAGGACCACTGAGATTGTTGAAAGACAAGTCCCTGAACATGAAAAACAGAAACCCATATTGATTTTCCCAAGTGAAGTATTATAGATAATATGAATAACTCACAGAAAAAGGTTTTAGAGAAATACATAAGTGACAGCTGAGTCATATTGGCCAAGTCCACAGGAACTGCTCCAGTTAGACTGTTGTTGTTTAATCTCCTATAATTAACATTTAAAAACACAATCATTAGTCTCTTTTTAACTTTAAAAACTTATTTTTATCAGATCTTAAAGTTCTCATTGTTTACAAGTATTGGAGGCTTTTCAGTTGAGCTAAAGAGGAAGGGATTTCGCCGGTTAACTTGTTATCAGAAAGATCAATTGTCTTAAGTTTTGGAAGCATTCCAAGCTCCAAAGGAATTGATCCTGATATATTATTGCTCTGCAGAAGTCTGTAAAACAGGACACTCATATTAGTAACACTTAAAAATCAATCATTTGATATTTTATTTCCTTTTGTTGTTATATAAGTACTCACACAAGCTCAAGGTGAGTCAAATTGTGGATATATGGTGATATTTTGCCAGACAAACTTTGGCTAGGACTTGCCCTGCATAATCAGCAATTCAACTATTATTAGAAAATTGTCTAAAAATTGTACAAGTGTAAACAAAGGATCAGAAAATTATTTACTCACAGGCCAATGACAAATTTATCAGTTGAACAAGTCACCATATTCCAGCTACAGGGATCAACAGCATTTTCATCCCAGTTCAAAACATTATGAGGATCATTTAAAACCTTCTTTATCTCCATTAAAGCTTGCACTGACAAATCAGTGAGGAAAAAAAAAACATTCTTGAGATTTTTTTCAGAAGCCCCACAAAAGGAAAAGAATAAAACAAACCAAACCAAAATCCTTCAATATTTCATAAGAACTAACCTTCATAATTGACACCAGCTGGAGTAAGCATAGCATTAGCATAAGCCAAGAAGCAGAATAAGGTCAAATATCCCAAAACAGCATTCATTTTTCTTGCTTTTACTGGTTTTAGAAGTCCAAGAAAACAACTTCCCAGAAGCCAAAATGAAATTTTTGATGAAGGAATAAGCTTTTTGGAGAAGATGTTTGAAAGTAGACTTTGTTTTGGTATGAATATCAACCCCTTAAACAAACACTTTCAACCAAGTCCCCTCTGCTCTACAACAACATATGAACATACTGGTTGCACTCACTCATTCACTTGCAGCTTTGTGTAAGAGCCCTCAAATAACAAAACTAGAGGGTACTAGTGGTTAAAAGTGTGAAGCCAAATAACATGCATGCCACTTTTGTTCAGCAAAGTAAAGCAAAGAATATACTTATATAAGAAAAGTAAAAAAGCATGAAAATTTTGAATTATCCTAGTCTAGAGAAATTCAAAAGGTGGTGGAAAAGAAAATTCCTTCAATCATGCATTGTCTAAGAGGGAAGGTGACTATACACTATCCAGAATTTTTAAGTTTCAGTTTTTTTTCAAGAATTTAAAATGAAAAGGTATTCCATATGCTGACTGTTAAGCACTATAATGATTAATATAAATATAAATATAAATGTACTTAATCAGATAACACTTTGTGGGACATGTGGAGTTGTTGTTGTGGGGGGGTAGGCTTTGGATAAAGGAAGACTGAAATAGTAGTATAAGAATATGCTTATTGGGATTTGCTTCAATTTGCTGAGTTTCCCTGTGAGTTTGGTAATCTGCAAAATTGATTTATTTAGGGGGAAAAAATATCATGGATATATGTGCAGACATACTAAGCTGATGTTTTTGCATAAATCCAGAAGACAGTATCTTCCCTGTCCTCAGGCAATCAAATTGTGGAGAGTGAAGTCATATGTACAGCTCCACCCCACTTAGTGCCAAAGACTTTTTTTTTCAATTTTTTTATTATACTAGTTATTATGCACGTGCGTTACACGTAAATCTTTAGTCAAAATTTTTATGTGAAAGAACAACTAACTAAATTTATCAGCAAATTATTTACAAGATGAAATGATAATTGTAAAGTAATTGACGTGATAAAAATACGACAATCATTTTGAATCTAGAAATTAATGGTATTACATAAACAGAATACTTGAATTCAAAATGATATCGTCTTAACCTACAAAGATGATAAATTTACTTAATTAGTCTCATCTGCATTATTAGAACCACTTTATTATCATGTAAAAGAAAGATATTCATAGAAACTTGCCCCTGTATTTTTTTCCTTTAAGATTAGATTTTATATTTTGAAAATTATTATTTAATTATTTTTTATTAATTAATATTTTAAAATTAACTCAATTATTTGAATTATGTAGTAACTCATGATATTTAGGAACATAAAGTATGTTATAAAAGATATCTAACTTAATTTAGTTTTTAACTTTATACGAACTAATATAAATTAAGATTTTAAAGGGTTGTAAGATTTTTTTACTTAACTTAAAATGTTATAAATGTTTTTAGATCTTAATACTAAATTTTTCTTTTATATTTGTAAAAATTTAAGATCCCTAAATTAATTAAATTTTTTCCCTTCTCCAAATAGAACTCAAAATTCTCACGTTCCGGAATTGCCGTACTGAATATAGACTCTTCCTTTTTCAAATACAACACATCCTGAGGAAGAATCTTGTATTGACTTTACAATATGCTACGTAAATCTCCTATTCTCCCACAATTATATATTTTTGTGATTAGGAATAATAATTCTTTTTAAAAGAAAATTATGGACATGCCTTTTTAATCCAAGTAGAATCAACTTTGTAGGGTTGATGTATACGTAGTTTAAGTCGAAAAAGAATTTCATAATTAGGTAATTTAAATTAGATCCTTAAATTATACAAATATTTAAGTGCATAAAAGTCAATCAATATTTCGGAAATATTTTAGTCGTTCAACATTTAGCATAAATTATTCGTGCTTTTATAATAATATAGATAGTGCGATGGAAAAAGAAAATCGAATTATAAGGTGGGAAATCGAACCTTGTAAAAGTTTAGGTGATCAATCAATTGCACTACTAGGATTCTTCTTGCTCAAGGCTAACTTTGGACTTTCCATTTTTTTGAAAGGCTAACCGGGGACTTTCCATTTTTTTCCTTATTCTAAAATCAAAATCTTTTGAAAGAAAGAAAGGAACTATTTATGTTTTGGTAAATTAACTGTTATGACCCATAAGCAATGTTTTAAAAAGCGGGAATGCGAGGCAAGATCTTTTACTTAATGTGGGACGAGGGTTAAGCCCCGAGATATAAGGCGTAGATCCCATGGATTTTTAAAATTTTCAATTAATAAATTATTAAAATAGCATAATAACATCAAAAAATATATAAAGTACATTATAAAAACAAAATATCTAATTTTCATATACGTATAAATAATGCAATAGTGTTAGAGTTACTAGGAGATAAAAATGAACTATAACATCTTATCTTTCGAATAATTAAAAAATTATAATTTCTTAAAAAATATTATCAAACTTCGCAATTTACCTCTCTAAAAGTTAATAATTAATAAACTTCATTAGTACTGTAATTTAAAATATTACTCCTTATGAGTAAATATAAAATTGCTTGAAAATAACAAAACAATAAAAATATGATAATTTTGAGAGACATAAAAGTAAGATATGAAGACTTATAGTAAGTGAAGATATAAATCTTAACTATCTATTTTCAGAAGAAATATTCAAATATTATTCACCGTCACGATGTTCTTAATTAGTAATTATGCAATATCATGACTCACTATTTTGAGTTACTCTCAATCTTTGTATTTCTATAGATGAAAAGAACTTCAATCTTTCATTTGCTAAAAAATTTTGAGTGTCGGCATTGCTAATTAGGGAATTTGACACGTAGTTTTTGTTACGAACTGTTAGGCGAGCCCCGAGCATTAGGCGTATTTCGGCGCACAATCGGACATTTGGGACGTAAGCCTTACAAAACTAAGTCTGAGCCTCGGGACATTTTGATATTGCCTCGCCCCGGAGCGAGTGCTGAGGTGAGTCCCAAGAAAACACTGACCATAAGTGTTTGAATTTGGAAATAGCATGTTAGTATAAAAGAAATTTTATATTGTTAGTATAATCTGGCGACCTTTTTTCTATGTGACCAATATGTAAACAATGATTTTTAAGAGGTTTTTAAGTAACCACGTGTGTAAAAGAAAAAAGTTTATTTTCAACGTAAATGTATTGAACTCAGTGTTACTTTAAGAACGTTTGCACTTGTAAATTAACCGATTAATTTAAAGTTAACATTTCTGTCCAGCATCTGATGTCTCAGTATTGATGGAGAGTATGCTTATACATTTTTATTCAGGAAAAGAATGAAGATCCTCCTTCCACTTATAGATTTTAATTTGAATTCTTTTTTTTTTTAATTTTTTTCTCCCAAATTAAGAGGATCTACAGTGTTTCCACACTTCCCCTCCAACATGACTCGAACTCAGGATCTAACGATCATGGGTGTAGGTATTTTTGCCGACCGAGCAACATTCACTTGTCATTTGAATTCTTTGAAAAAGCTTTATAGTGGAATCAATTAAGTTCGATAATTTTATCCTTATTCACTTTTACTTTAATTTTAGCCAAAAAGAAAAATACTAGTATGACAAAGAGGGGGTTGTGTTAAAGGAATTGTGGTAGGGAAGGACCACTGGAGAGAGGGTTGACTTTGGGGGATGAGGTAGACATTATTTTATGTATTTTTTCCCCTTTTTAGGTAGAGATCTTTCATTTAATAAAAAATGTCGAATCTTTTGTAAGAAATTTAATTAAAGAGTTAGGTAAAACAGATAAACCGCACCAAATTAATAATTTAAGTCAAATCGGGAAAACAAATCCGATCATAATTTGATTTGATTTGATTTGGTGTTAGAGGAAAAAAACCCGGTTATAATTGATTTGATTTGATTTTAACTAAAAAAGAGTCGAATCGAAACCAAACCAACACGATATTACATATAATTTTTAAAAAATTGTATACATATAAATATTTATTATAATATAATTTATAAATATTTCATAAACTTTTTCACAGTTTTATTATTAAACATATTATTTCAAGTTTGAACTTAACATTCTTGAATGGTCCAATAAATTTTATAGCCCATAATGGTGGTACTTCAGATCAATACTAATGCTAACGAGAGAAATTCAATTCAACACTAGAAATATCAATAGTGTTGGATATCTATTTTTAAGTTTTGCATTGATTTATAATGAAAATGCATAAATTAGTTTATCTTTTTTTTTTGCTTAGTTGTGTAATTAATAATACATATTAGTTGTACTTATTTTAGCATGACTTATATACGTAATTTTAGATTAAGTTAATTTTTATTATGGCTTATTAGTTAGTAATATTTTCTTTATGAATTTTATTATCTTCGTTATTGAATATTTTAGTACAATGCTATGACTCATCTCATATTATTGTATTATTTTTTTGAAAAATATATTATATAGTTGTATCCTACTAGGACTAAAGAAATATTTGGAGCACAAGTTATATAATTTGTGCTATGAAGACTTACCGGGAAAAAATCTGAAAACCCGAAAAAATTCAAAAAAATCGAGAAAAATCAAGATTGAAAAATCCGACTTTGTTGGTTTAGTTTGGTTTATAGATTTTAAAACCCGACACCACTGGTTTGGTGGTTTGATTTGGTAATTGAAAAATCCGAACCAACTCAGCCTATGTACACCCCTAGTTTTAGGCGTCGAGAGAAGGAAATTCAAGAAAAGTAGACACGTGAATAAGGTAAGAAAATTTGATATATTATATTAAAAACATTTAAATTTATATAATATATTTTTTTTAAAAAGGGGTTCGGATTCCTTCCGCCCCTAGCCTAGGGTGTGATAAAGGTTTTTTTCATCATTAGTTGATATCGCGACTCTTGTCTTTGTATACGGGTAAAACTGGGATCATGGTATACCCCGGTCTCCGATAAAATAAGTCAAGCTCGAGACATGATAATAGGAGACCGAGATCGAGGCAAAGGTCTTATCAAGTCAGAATCCGGGGGCACGACGCCCGCCCTCGAGAATATTGGGGTCACGGTTAGGATTCGGTCTTAGCCTTGAATGACTTTGAAGAACATTGTCAGACAACCGGGTGTGAGCACCTAATTTTTGACCGTGTGTGACACCGAACACGGCCAACGAAAGGTCGTAATATCTGTGACTAGCCGGATATCTCGGCGGTGATCTCGGCACGTATCGATGAAGAACCGACAATCAGTTAATCAGAAGATTTTTACCTTCTATAGAGTTGTACCTAGAGTAGGATTCCCCTATTATATAAAGGGGGTCTGATAATTCATTAAACATATTGTAACGCGTATTCCAAAGCAATATATTATTATTTTATCTGTTATTAGCTTTTTCTCTTGTTCATCAATGCTGGCCATAACGAGCCCGGATTAAGGGAAAATATTTCAATAAGGCTAGAACTATCCTCCTCGTGCAGTTTGAACCTATTTTATCTTTAGTTGTTCAATTCTACTTAATTTATTGCTCTGTATCAAATTAATCCGCATATCTTTAAAACCACTTATAAATTTAATTGTTATTCGATTTTGAGGGTAAACAATTTGGTGTCCACCGTGGGGCTAAGGATAATAGCGACGATTTGATACAAATTTTCGTAATACACCCTACTTCACACTTGTTCTTTGAAGTTCCTTTGATTTCAGGTCTGCGTTAAAATGTCAAACTCCCAATCTGCCCCTCTAAACATGGATGCCGAGTCTTGCCACCATGGCGAGAACAACAATATAGTGCCCGGTAACGAGGTGCCCCCCGCCGATCCCAATGGAATTCCGAACGTGGACCCGATCGACGCCAGCTCACATATGGCCATCAACACGAGTTTGCCCACCGATCCTGAGTACAGTATCCGCGGGGGAGTCCGGTCGGTAGCTCAAAATTCTCGTGATTGTAAGGGAGATAGGATCAACTTGCGGGTGATCTTCGAAATGCTGCAGGCTCAGCAGGCAGTGATAGCCCAACTGCAGAACCGAAGCCGCGCTCCCAGTAGAGTTGAGCTCGAATCATCTCGAAAAAACACTCGCAGAAATGAACCAGCCGCAAATAGGCCAAATGAAGTTGAACCCAGAACCAAGCCCGAAATAATAAAGATGATCGAGGAATTGAAAAGGCGAGTGAACATGGGAGAAAAGAAAATCGAAGTTAACGACAAGAATGTGGAGACTTACAACTCCAGAGTCGACCAAATCCCCGGAGCGCCACCAATATTGAAAGGCCTAGATTACAAGAAGTTTGTTCAGAAACCCTTCCCTCCGAGCGCAGCCCCGAAGCCTCAAATGAACAGGATAATTGACCCAAATGAACATGTGACCTCATACACATGTGCCATCAAGGGGAATGACTTAGAAGATGATGAGATTGAATCTATCTTGCTGAAAAAAATCGGAGAGACCTTGTCAAAAGGAGCTATGATATGGTATGAGAACCTACCTCCTAACTCTATTGACTCATTTGCTATGCTTGCAGATTCATTCGTAAAAGTGCATGCCGGGGCTATCAAGGTCGAGACGAGGAAGTCGAACCTTTTCAAAATGAAACAGAGGGATAATGAGATGCTCAAAGAATTCGTGTCCCAGTTTCAGATGGAACGGATGGACCTGCCTCCGGTCGTGGATGATTGAGCCGTTCAGGCCTTTACCCAAGGACTCAATACTCGAAGCTCGTTGGCTTCGCAACAGTTGAAGCAAAATCTGGTAGAATATCCGGCTATAACTTGGGCCGATGTGCATAACCGATATCAGTCAAAAATTAGAGTCGAAGATGATTAGCTCGGAGCCCCTTCTAGGTCTGTTTATCCTATCTGAGCCAGTGACATACCCAAAAGAGACATTGATCGTGAACCAAGGCCAAGTAGGGACTGATATTAGCTGTATATCGGTGATCGTAGGAGTAACAGATCCGTACGAAACCCTGTGAGAAATGAAAGGAGAAGCGATCGGAGACAAAATAATCGGGGACTCATAAGCAAAAACGGTTTTGACAGGCCAATCGGGCCTAAGGAAGCACCAAGGTTATGAGAGTAGAACTTCAACGTTGATGTTGTTGCTATCATAACCGCCATCGGATGCATCAGAGACACCAAGTGGCCTCGAACTCTACAGTATGATCTATTCCAAAGGGATCCTAACCTAATGTGCAAATATTATGGCACTCACGACCACAGAACGGAGGACTGCCGACAATTAAGAGGAAGTAGCCTGGTTATTCAAGAACGGACATCTCAGAGAGTTCCTAAGCGATCGAGCCAAGAATCATTTCAGGAATAGAGATTCGAATAAACAGATCGAGCAGGAGGAACTTCAGCATGCCATTAACAGGATCATCAGCGGGGTCGACGTTCCCCAGGGGCTGATGCTAAAGCGCACCAAAGTATCCATCACAAGGGAAAAATAGACTCGGGATTACGTGCCAGATGGAACCTTGTATTTCAACGACGAGGACGCTGAAGGGATCATGCAGCCCCACAACGATGCACTGGTAATATCTGTACTCATAAATAAATCTTGAGTTATGCGTGTATTGATTGATCCAGGTAGCTCGGCCAACATTATTAGATTGAGGGTCGTTGAACAGCTCGGTCTACATGATCAGATCGTGCATGTAGTCCGAGTTCTAAACGGATTCAACATCGCATGTGAGACCACTAAAAGGGAGAACATTACCGGTAAACATCGCCGGGACCATTCGGGAAGCCAAGTTTTATGTAATCTAAGGAGAGATGAGGTACACTGCTCTGTTCGGAAGGCCATGGATACACAACATGAGGGAGGTACCCTCGACTCTGCACCAAGTGATGAAATTCCCAATGCCAGGAGGGATAAAAACAATTTACAAAGAATAACCGGATGCAAAAGAAAATATTCACGGTCGACGAGGTGGTTCCAGTATCCGCACTTACAATGACAAAAGGTCTAGGTTCGGCCACCAAGCAAGAAGCCAAATAGCAATTACCTACACCGGCCCCAACCCAACCCTAGAAGCAGGGGAATGATGAAGACGACGATTACGGGGTTCCCAGGTCTTTTATAGCCCCCGACGATTCCGATGCTACCAAATCGACAGTCGAGGAACTGGAGCAAGTTGTACTGATCGAGCACTTGCCCGATCGAAAGGTAAACCTAGGCACGGGGTTGAGTCCCGATCTCAGGAAAAAACTCATTTAATTCCTTATAGGTAACATAGATTGTTTTGCTTGGTCCCACCTTGATATGACAGGGATCCCACCGGAAATAACCACTAACAAGTTAAGCCTGGACCCAAAATTCCACTCGGTCAAGCAGAAGAGGAGACCCCAGTCCGAGGTCAAGCATGCGTTCATTAAGGACGAGATATAAAAATTCCTTAAAATAGGGTCCATCCGGGAGGTTAAGTACCCAGACTTGTTAGCAAACGTAGTAGTAGTCCCTAAAAAGGGAAACAAATTAAGAATGTGTATAGACTATAAAGATTTGAATAAGGCATGTCCAAAGGACTCTTTCACTTTGCCTTACATCGATCGCATGATCGATGCAATGGCCGGCCACGAGACCCTCAATTTTCTCGACGCTTATTCCGGGTACAACCAAATTCGGATGGACCCGGGCGATCAGGAAAAGACTTCCTTCATCACTAAGTACGACACATACTGCTATAACGTGATGCCATTCGGACTAAAAATTATTGGTGCCACCTATCAACGCCTAGTAAATTGGATGTTCGAAGAACAAATAGGAAAATCAATTGAGGTTTACATTGACGATATGTTGATTAAGTCCCTGCGAGCAGAGGACCATTTGAAACATTTGCAGGAAACCTTCAGCATATTGAGGAAGTACAATATGAAGCTAAACCCGGATAAATGTGCATTCAGGGTCGGGTTTAGGAAATTCCTCGGGTTCATGGTATCCAACCGGGGAATCGAGATTAATCCCGATAAGATCAAGGCCATCGAAGATATCACTGTTGCGGACAACATCAAGGCCGTTGAAAGTTTAACCAGATGCATAGATGCCCTGGGGAGATTCATATTGAAGGCCTCCGACAAGAGTCGTCGGTTCTTCTCACTGTTGAAGAAAAGGAATAACTTCTCATGGACCCCGGAGTGCCAACGAGCCTTGGAGGAACTCAAGCGGTATCTCTCGAGACCACCTCTGCTTCATACTCCAAAGATAGCCGAACAACTATACCTGTACTTAGCAGTATCCTAGAAGGCGGTAAGTGGAGTCCTTGTCCGGGAAGAGGAAGGTGCGCAATTTCCGATCTATTATGTTAGCAGGACTCTAGGCGAGGCCGAAACTAGATACCCTCACCTAGAAAAACTGGTGCTCGCTTTGCTAAGCGCCTCTAGGAAGCTGAAACCGTACTTTCAATGTCACGCCATATGTGTTGTAACCACTTACCCATTGAGAAACATAATGCATAAACCCGAGCTCTCGGGATGATTTGCCAACTAGGCCGTTGAGATCAGCGGGTACGATATCGAATATAGTCCCCGGACCGCCATCAAGTCTTAAATTTTGGCAGACTTCGTGGCCGACTTTACACCGACCCTAATAATCTAGGTCGAAAGAGAGTTTTTGTTAAACTCGGGGACTTCTTCGGGAATCTAGACCCTCTTTACGGACGGCGCCTCGAACGTAAAGGGGTCCGAACTTGGAATTGTATTGAATCCACCAACAGGTTATGTAGTTAGACAGTCTATTAGGACTGTAAAATTGACTAACAACGAGGCCGAGTATGAGGCCATGATTGCAGGTCTCGAACTGGCCAAAAGCTTGGGGCCAGAGGTGATCAAAGCTAAGTGCGACTCCCTCCTTGTGATGAACCAAGTTAATGGGACATTCGAAGTCAGAGAGGAACAAATGCAAAGATACCTGGATAAACTGCAGGTAACGTTACATCAGTTCAAGGAGTGGACTCTACAACATGTACCTCAGGATCAAACTAGCGACGCCGATGCTCTCTCTAACATGGGATCGTCGGTCGACGACGATGAGTTCAACTCGGGGGCGGTCGTACAACTCATGAGATCGGTAGTGGAAGAAGGTCACGCCGAGATAAACTCAACAAGCCTAACTTGGGACTAGAAAAACAAATATATAGAGTATCTGAAGACCGAAAAACTGCTATCGGACCCTAAGGAATCGAGTACTCTGCGTACGAAGGTGACCCGCTTCAGCTTGTCCGAATACGATGCCCTGTTCTGGAGAATATTTGATGGCCCACCCGCAATATGTCTAGGACCAGGAGACACCAAGTATGTTTTTAGGGAAGTCCACGAAGGCACATGCAGAAATCATTCGAGCACCGAATCATTAGTTCGGAAAATAATCATAGTCGGTTACTACTGGATCGACATGGAAAAGGACGCGAAGGAGTTCGTACGAAAATGTGACGGGTGTCAAAGGCATGCTCTGATGATTCATCAACCCAGGGAGCTGCTATATTCGGTCCTATCACCATGGCCGTTCATGAAATGGGGGATGGACATCGTCGGCCCCCTTCCATGGGCACCCGGTAAGGCTCAATTTGTATTGTTTATGAATGACTATTTTTCTAAATGGGTGGAATCCCAGGCATTTGAGAAAGTCAGGGAGAAGGAAGTCATTAATTTCATCTGGGACCACATAATATGCCGGTTCAGAATGCCAACCGAAATCATATGCGACAATGGGAAGCAGTTCATCGGCAGCAAAGTAAGCAAGTTTTTCGAAGACCATAGGATCAAAAAGATCCTATCAATACCCTATCATCCTAGTGGGAATGGACAAATGGAGTCCACGAACAAAACCATACTCTAAAACCTCAGAAAGAGATTGACCGACGCTAAAGGGAAATGGAAAGAAATCTTGCCCAAAGTCCTATGGGCATACCGTACAACCTCGAAGTCCAGTATCGGGGCCACCCCGTTCTCGTTGGTTTACGACGCCAAATCTCTAATACGAGTCGAAGTGGGAGAACCGAGTCTCTGGTTTCGATATACGACCAAAGAGTCAAATGACGAGGCCATGAATAGGAGCCTGGAACTGTTAGATGAAAGGCGCGAAACCGCTCTCGTCCGGTTGGCTGCACAAAAATAATGGATCGAGAGGACAATCGAAGAGCCAACCTTCGACACTTCAATGTCGGGGACTTAGTATTAAGAATGGTCACACTAAGCACCAGAAACCCGAATGAAGGGAAGCTAGGGCCGAACTGGGAAGGTTCGTATCAAATCATCGAGATCACCAGAAAAGGATCGTACAAACTCGGAGCAATGAACGGTGAGCGACTACCGAACAACGGGTACATAATTCACTTGAAATAATACTACTGCTAAGGTACGACCTCATTCATTTCTTTTATTTATTTACATTATGGACTAACACTTGCAGGTGACCGTCAAAGAACGATACAATTTTTAGGCCTGAAAGCATGCGTTGCACTCTTTTTCCTTCGAACTGATTTTGTCCCAAATGAATTTTTCGGCAAGGTTTTTAACGAGGCAACAGTGGATCGTGCTAACTTAGAATCGAAAACCGGTTATAAACAGGTGTCAAGGATCACATCAACAGTATCCGAGGCTTCTCTATGATCGGCCTCGAACACTGAGGGGGAATCACCCTCGGATAATGATTTTAGTAAGGAAAGAAACTTTGTGCTCGAATAGTTTAGGCTCGATCGATAAGACTTATTGTAAGGGCCAAACGGTCAAATGAACCGCGCCCAACGTATACCGCCCGAGCCTTGACACAAAGCTTGTACACATGTGTAACCTTGTATATTATGCACAGAAATAAAAGGAAGGTTTTACCTTGCGGATAAATATTTTGTCCCTTAAATATTTTTTCCTTCTTATATTTGGTCCCCTAAAGACGTCGATCCGAAGGGCGGCTTCACTCGGGGACTGCCGCCCAAGGCAGGTTCGGAAGGCCCGGGATAACAAAACCCGGGAACACAAAGCTTATTAGGCAATGCTCGAATTTTAAAGGCTACGACCATCCCCATTCGGGGACAGTTGTCTTGGGTAAGCCCGGACGACTCGGGGTAACAAGCCCACTGGGCAACACCCGAGCTAGAAAGGCTACAACTGTCCTAGAATGGCTCAGAGACGTCCGAGACCCGTAACTAAAACATAAGGCCTTCAAAATTTCTAAACCGGTTCAAAAGGATACACTCGGCAAATTGTAATATAAAATATTCTAAATACTTTGAGGAAAGCTTCCAATCATACCAAGCACCCCACAAGTCTTAAGCAAAATAATATCGAGAACGAGGCATGTTCGAACCTCCGAACAAGACCTAATTATTACATGCTAAGGCATTTGATATCTTTACGATCATAAAGAAAAGAGCGAAAGGAAACAAGCTTAAAAACTGTCGAAGGGAAAAAGAGCCTTATATATATATCCTTATGATCTTTATATATATATATATATAGCACAAGATATTTACAAAGGCCAAACGGCCTCAACAAAAAGTACAAAGGTGCAAAAACAAAGAAAAATCTACAAGGCACCTAAACAGCCTGGTCTTCGCCGGAGCCCGCCTTATCACTGGGACCATCGGGGTCTTCTTCGCCCCCGAATCCACCCGAACCCTCAGAGTCTTCTTTATCCTCGGGATACGCCAACTTCTTGGCCTCGGCCTCGAGCCCCTCAGCACTTTCAATCTCGGCCAATAAATCAAAACCCCGAGCATGAACCTCTTCGAGGGTCTCCCTTCGGGACTGCCACTTCACATATTCGACAATGTCTTTTAGGCGGTCCTGGGCTGCCTCGGCATCAGCTTTGTACTAGGCCACCATCTCATTGGCATCGTCCTTGGTTATTTCAGCCACCGACTTTGCCGTTTTAAGCTCATTGACGAGGGTCTCTCCATCGGCACCAACCGAGCACAGCTGAGACTGAAGCTCCTCAATTTTCTAGGACCATGCCTCAACCTTCTCCCTCATTGCTCGAAGTTGGTCCTCTGTCGAGACCAATTGCACTCGGGCAGTCTCCTTTTTCGAGGCCAAACGGTCCATCTTGCATTTTTGCTCTTCTGCCTCGACCTTGATTACACCCATCTCGGTCCGGAGTTGGTCGATCTGATCAATCATCTGTTGGACCTGCGGGTTCTAGACATTAGTCCCCTTGTCTAGCTCATCATCACTAACTTCAAATATTTTTACATGTTCAACCAGGTCAGCGTGTTCTTTCCGAGCCGCGTCCAATTCAGCTCGAAGGCTCTTAGCCCTCTCCTTCACGTTGCCCGCTGAGAAGTTTGTAGGTGTCTCTCTTCTCAGCAAGCTCTTTGGCTTCTGCTTCGAGTTGGATCAACTCGTCTCAATACCAGAGAAAGGTCTCATGGTGGAGCACCGAGGCTTGCAACCACGAGGAAAGATATTAGAGTTATCAAAAAATTAGTTCAAATATCAGAAGAAAAATTGGAATCATCGGGGATTACCAAGAGTTACCCGGTTCAGCACCTGTTGTGCTTCGTTGAACATGCATGGAGAGTCTACCTCGTTCATTTTGGCCTGGTCTTCCTCCGTAACCAGGCACCGAAGGTAACTAACTATCCCTACGGGGGCGAAAAGAACTAGGGCATCCTTGGGAACGATGATGATAATAGACCGCTTCCGACCAGGATCCGCACTCGGGATAGGGAACCGGTTGACCAGTCTCGGGCTCGAGGTAGGCCCACCTACCCTCGAGGACGGATTTTACTTCAGTACCTCTAGGTCACCTAATCTGATGACGTCCTTCGTGGCGCTGGAATCCACGCTATCGAAAAAGTAGCGGAAGGGATCGTCCGCTCCATGTTCCCCCTCGTTGGGTCGTTCCTTCACAGTTTAGGCCTCGTTGTACATAGACTCGGTAAACAAGGGTGACTCGGTGATGTCTATCACACTAAGTCCTCCTTTGGGGCACTGCCTGCATCTCGAGAAGCCTCAACCCCGACCTCCTCATCGACCTCCCTGGTTTGAGGTAGATCGGCCTCACGGGTCTCTGGTTCAACGGCCACCTGCTCTTCGGGGGCGACAGCTCGTAGGCCACAAAAACAAAGGGCTCTTCCCCCTCGAACTCGTTCCTCAGCCGATAAAGCAAGTCTGAAGCTGGTGCTCGGGAGTTGGTGTTTTCCTTTGACTTGCACACCAGCCTTCTCCTTGTTTTCTTTTTCTCCGAGCTCGGGGAACTCGGATCCCTCTTCCTCTTCTTCTCTCTGGGTTGCCCCGGAGCAGGAGATTCAATAGGCAAGTCCCCGTCCCCAACTGAAGGCTTAAGCTCGACATTTTAGGCAAACCTGCAAAGGAAAGTAAAGGAGATAAGAACACAATGTTAGAATATAAAGATTCACTATGACTTGTTCGAGAAGAAGACCTTACCGTGGGAACGGGCCTCCCAACGACCTTTTGAAAGTTTGTGCCATGAGCGTTCAGAATTGGGCATCTATGATACGATGCCCTCGACCCACTCCTTAAGTCGAGGGATAGCATTCGGAACCCGAGCAAGGGCTACAACATAACAAGAACCGATAAGAAAAGGGAAGATAAGTCATAAAATCGACGCTTAAAGGGAATACTTACGTGATGCATTCCACCTTTCGGGGAACGGCCTCCACTCGGAAGGTACAAGGTCAGCGCTCCTCACTCGAACAAAACGTCCTTGCCAACCCCGATCCCGGTCCTCATCAATGCTCGAGAACGGGACTTTGCTAGCCCGCCGTACTAGCTTTATCAGTCCCCCCCCAGAAGATTCGGGGACTGTATAAGCATAATAGATGATCGACGATGAACAAACACCCATTGATTTTATTCACGAGAAATCGGAGGAGGATCACGATCCTCCACAGTGATGGATGAATCTAGCCTAGGCACACACTGTACCTCTTGCAGAATTTTAAAATGATCGGGTCTACTGGGCCCAATATAAATGGATAAGTGTAAACACTTAGAGATCCCTCAACATGGGTGGTAATGGCCTCTTTAGTGTCGGGACCACAATGTCTTTGTCGGCCCAGTTGCATTATTTTCGGACCGTGGGGAGGACCTCTTCGGTAATTGAGCAGATGTATCTTGAGGCCTCCTCACACTGACCCTGTACAGAAGAAGGCTTCTCAACCTTAAAGTCGCCGGTGGCCTAACAACCATCGGGAATGAACATCTTCAAGGGGGGCTCTTCCGCTGGTTCATCAACGACCATATCAGGGACAGTCTCCTTGACCTTAGTGGTCGGTCGCGAGGAAGAAGGAGCATCCTTCTGAGGAATAGATTTTGAGGTTTTTGCCAGTATTATAGAAGAAAAAACTTGGAAAAAATGGAGAAAGAGTGAAAGTTGAAAGATCAAATTTGTTGGCTTGAGTAGGAGATGAGTAAAAGTCTTGCAAAGTACTGAAAAACCTTGAGTAACGGGGGTAAAAACGCTAGATTATATTGAAATCCCGAAGGTACGAAGGTAGAAGATTTGATATAAAGTGAAAAATAGATAGAAGAAGGGGTATTTATAGGAGTTCAGCGACGTTTCACGTCCAGGGACGACCGACCGACGACTGACATCCATTTAATGCCATTATGACTTGACTGACGAGACGTTTCTGATATTTTGTCGTTTCTGTCGCGATGTGTCGAAGTAAAAATCGGAAGCTCATATCGTTTCTCGTCGTTTACTCTTCGAGAAACGAGGGGACTATCTGTATATGGGTAAAACCGGGCTCATGGTACACCCTGGTCTCCGATAAAATAAGCCAAGCTCGAGACATGATGACATGGGAACGAGATCGAGGCAAAGATCTCATCAAGTCAGAATCCGGGGGCACGACGCCCGCCCTCGAGAATATCAGGGTCACGGTTCAGATTCGGTCTTAGCCTTGAATGACTTCGAAGAACATTGTCAGACAATCGGGCACGACCAACGGAAGGCTGTAATATCCGTGACCCGCCGGATATCACGGCGGGAATCTCGGCACGTATCTATGAAGAACCGACAATCAGTTAATCAGAGGATTTTGACCTTTTATAGAGTTGTACATAGAGTATGATTCCCCTACTATATAAAGCGGGTCTGATAATTTATTAAACACATTGTAACACGTATTCCAAAGCAATATATTATTATTTTCTCTGTTATTAGCTCTTTCTCTTGTTCATCAGCGCTGGCCATAGCGAGCCCGGATCAAGGGCAAATATTTCAATAAGGCTGGAACTATCCTTCTCGTGCGGTTTGAACCTATTTTATCTTTATTTGTTCAACTCTACTTAATTTATTGCTCTGTATCAAATTAATCCGCGTATTTTTAAAATAATTTACAAATTTAATTATTATCCGATTTTAAGGATAAACACTCCTGTATCGAAAGGAGATAAAGCCTTCTGCTCACTGGTCAGCTTACAATTTACCATAAGGTATATCTTCAATACAACACTCTTACGACACTATATAATACTGAATACATACCCATTAAATATTAAGTTAAATAAAAAGTAAAACCTTAAAATAAACGTAGTTCTATACTCGAATCCACTTGGTAACTTAACCATGACTAAAGAAACAAGAGAATCTATATAAGAGTAACAATATTGCCACAAGCTTAAACAATGCAATATTTTATTTTCGAGAAAACTGTCACTACTGATAAAGGAAAAAAGAAAAAATAATAAAATCTTGAAAAGAAATGGACAACATATTCCCTTTAGACTTTAGTCCAAAGAATCAAAATGACATTTTTTCTGCAAGCATAATGTGCGTGTAAAAGTTGGAAAGACTCAAAGACATTAGGGGACAAGAAATGAAAAAAAAAGGAAATATAAAGGGAAAACAAAGAAAAGATGGAGAAAACTGTATTGTTCAAATATAACCTTTTACATATATAATCATGGAAAAGGAAAAGGAGAAGAGGAATCAATCTCGAGACAAGCTCGAGACAAGCTCGAGATTGGCAATGCAATGACTCCTCTTGTGATATCTTTGTGGAAGGAATTACATACCTATTTTTACTTTGCCTTTTTCCTTTATTATTATTATTATTATTATTTTTTTTTATTTTTTATTTTATTTGCTCAAGTTCACTCTACATTGTCAAGACAAAAAAGGTATTCCAACAATTTATAATATTAAATTACTCATATAATTAATACTGAAAGTATAATTTCTTTTATCAATCAATCTACTCTATCTTGATCTTAAATTAATTCAATTTACTTGCATACTTTCTACAACTCCAAAAAAGAAAGGCTTGCTCTTGAAAATCAAAAGGCACTGAAAACTTACTCAGCATTTTTCATTTTTTATAGATAAACAAGTTTAGCTGTCTATAGACAGGTCAAAAATCAAAATAGGAGTTTGTTTTTGAGAGTAACATTCTTTTTCCTCAAAGTTTCCTTTCCTTGGCAAAGCTCTTCTTCGTCCTCCTTCCCCAAATTAAACCCACCCACCTCACATCAATTGTATATTCATATTTTTTTCTATATTAAAAGAAAGACTCCCTAATTAGAAATTCTTTAAAATGAAAAAAAAAGGATAAAAGGATAGATAGTCGATCATGACTTGAGGAAACTAAATACTCAATCAAAGCCATGTGATTAGCATATGAGGGTAGAATGTGGTGGAAAGATTAAGGTCCCATCACATTTAATTAACCACAAGTGAGTTCGAACTCTGAGAGTAAAGAATCTGTTTTTAGGAAACGTTTTACCCTTTTTAATATACCTATTCAGCACAAAGCGCATACAAATCTGAATTAATGGACAGTGGATTTTTAATTAGCGGACACCTTAGAAAATTAAAGCATATGATATTAGTTATTTTTAACAAAAAATAAACTCCCTTGTTTGTTTCAATCTATCTTGACCACAGATGGATATGTAGGGTCGAACTCGAGAGTGGTTATATTGTTAGCACTTAGCAGAGGCTGGTTTGATGATGTTGTACTCTCACATGCACGTGCAATGTGGATGTCATCATATCATTGACCTTATTCAAACATTCTTTAGGTTGATTGGCTTTGGATCATAATTCATGACTACATAGTATTATTTGAGATGCCCTAATTATCCTTAATCATTAAATGAAGCTGAACGTTCTAAATCAAGATTTAGAAATTAGTAATCATGATTGGATTAAGGGCGAGTTTATCTTTTAAGAATGAGTCAAGAAGCTAGGTCATCCTATAGCTTAATCAAAAGTTGACCCAAAATAATTAATTGCTTTATTACTCAAGTAACTTGTAATTGCTACTCCATCTAAGATGAAACAAACAGTTGAAATAATCTCTGGCAAAGTCATTGGTTTCTTTTCCATCTCAATTCTCTTACTACTACTATCGCAGTTTCAATTTTTTTTAGTTCTAGTTTAACTTGACACATAGTTTAATAAAGAGATGCAGATTTTTAAAATTTATGATCTTAAATATATCATAACGTTTGTATAGTTATAAAACTTTTGAAATTTAAAATTTGTGTGACTATAAATACGCCCATTATGAAAATATAAGAACGTGTCAATCTTTTTTAAACGGACGAATAGGAAAATACTGTCAATTTTTTTGAAACGGAAATAGTATTATTATTTATGGAGTAAAATATTATGCCTTTACTCTATCAATGCGTTGTATCTCTCCTTAATTAGCAAAAGTAATATAATACGTAATTACCCCCCCCCCCCCCACACACACACACAAAAACCCCACAACCTACAACTACAAGCACAGATGCACATCAGATACTTTTGCTTTTGTGTTCTCTTTTTGCTCCGTGGCAACTGGCAAGGGTCTTTGAAGGGAAAAGACAGTCAAACAATTGGGGTGGGGCTAAGGCTAATTATTATTGACCATAATCTTAACGAAGAGATTTGCATTTAGTGGGTGGTACCCAAATGAGTGGGAAATTATTGTTCTGTTTACTACTAGTTGTCTTTGTTTGAATGAGGGAATGGAGCTACACTATTTCTACTACGTACTACTCCCTTTATGGGTTTTTTTTTTTATATATATATATATATATATATATATATATATATATATATATATATATATATATATATATATATATATATGTACGAAGTCACATGATTCTTTGTCTATGGAATTGCCTATTTAAAGGAGAATACGATATCACAAAAAGAATCAAAAATAGTTGACAATCCCAACCCCACATTTGTCACTCTCATTTAACAACCAATCCACCTCTATAGACTAAAGGAAAGTTTAACCCCTACACCCCCTCCCTATTAATGATTTGTACTTGATAATGTATACAGAATCCACAATAATGATCATAGGAATGTACAATAAAACCAAAAAAAATCATCTCAAATAGACTTGATAAGTTTAAACTTTCTCCATTTGATGTGATTTGGTGTGATATTGTGAAAAAATGATAATTTTATTTTGCTTTCGTTTAGTAATAACCTAGAGGGAGCCTTAGAGCAACAGTAAAGTTGTTTCTGTGTATTTTATAGGTCACAAGTTTGAACTGTAGAAATAACAACTAATTCTTGCATAAGGATAACTTGTCTACATCACATCCCTTGTGATGGTCCTTCTCCGGACCTTGCGTAAACGCGGGATGCGTTATGCACCTTACTGCCTTTTTTTGGTAATAACAAAAAATGGCTTATTTCATGCATAAAATGTTTATTAACGACAATTGTATTTCTTAAAAAAGAAATTGCTTTCACACCTTTTTTTTTGTAATAAAGACTTATTTTATTAAAAAGTAAGGAAGGACTATTACAAACTGATACAACTATACTTTTGTGGCAAGAGCTACTTATCTTCTTGGTTTTGGTTTGGTATTGAACAACCAATAAAGTGAGTAAAACTAACTAAACCAGCGTTATATAAAGCTAAATGAAATTGACCTGATTTATGTCTTTTAAATATGGTAAAGAGAATTTAGTATTAACCCAAACATACTGCAACATACGATTGCTCCAGGGCTATATAAAAGGACAAAGAAAAAATAAACAAAATATTGTTTATTCAGTGAATAAGATGCCTTCTTGATAAAAATAGGAATCTTACTAACTAAACTAAAGGGGGTTCTTGCCCTTTCTATATATATACGTTAGAGCAACATTGGTATAATATTCCCATTAATTTGAGCCATTTGAAGATTTGCTCTTCAAAGCACATGTGATGCCATCCTTCTTAGCCTTTGCTTTTTATACATCACCTTTCACCTTCCAAATTCCTACTCCCACCGAATAAAGTAGAGAGAAGAAAATAGTTATCTACTCACTCCATTCCCTTTCCATTTCTTCAAAATTAAAATAATAATTACGTGCTTTATTAATGTCATAATCCTGTACTAAATAAAATTATGCTAATTTCATATGGAGCGTCAAAATCTTCGGCTGACTGTCGTCGAAAACATTTATCGATGAATCGACTGATGTGATGACGACAAAACAGAATGTATTATACTAATGTTATAAATAGAATTGTATTTAAGGTGAATGTCTATATTTTAGAGAGATTTTAGGGTTTGTTACTTGGTGGCTAAGTCATTTTTCCCTTATAAATGAGGGGTTCTATTATATTGTAATTCATCTCAAAATCAATAAGAATTCCCTCTTTCTATTTTTTTCTGTAATACTCTTCTTCTTTTATTGTTTTATAGCACGTTATCAGCATGAGACTCTAACCAATTGAGTAGAGGCATCTGCTGTGGTCACCAGGCTTTGAGATACATGCATGGTGCTCAACTTGTATATAATATTGATCATCATGATTGTCAATTGTTCCATGACCTTTCTTCAGGAATAAATTCTGGATTTAAGATAAGTATTTTACCTTATTTTTCTCTTTTAAAAGGGCGGATTCCCCTGCTATATTACAATACCTTGCTCCTTATACAGGAGCAGCTCTGTCTGAATATTTTATGTGTCGTGAATGACACACTTTAATCATTTATGATGATTCTTGACATTTTATAATTTGATTTTAAATACAAGCAAAGACAATGAATTTTGATTATAACTCTAATGGAGTTTGTAAGAAATTATAACCACCCGAAGTGGTAAAATTTTTATGCCTTGCCATGATCAAATTCATGTATGATTGTGGGCAAAGAAGTAGAAATGCGTCCCATTGAATTTGCTTCATTCTCATTCACTTAAGAGAATATGGTAGCAATATATAATAAGTCTGAAAGAAGATAAAATTATTACCGTGAAGGTATCAATGGATGTGGACATGGCAATAGATGAAATTATAATCGTCATCATTGTGGTAATGAGAATAATAAGAATTCTCAAAATAATCTCACTCTGTGAAAGTAATGTTTGTCATTGATTTGACATGAGATTTTGTAAAGCAATATAGATGATTATGATCCATTCATGATGTGAATGTGATAACATCTGATTTATGAATACATATTCATTCTTGGAAGAATATGAACATAGTAGTGGATATACCACACTAATCTCTAGAAAGAGGTTTGAGATAAAATAAAAAAATAATTTCATTATTATGGCATGAATAGTCATTGATCACGTACCTATTGTGATTATGCCAAAATATTATGGCAATATAATTATTAGAGGGCAAAAGTAGTAGAAGCAATATATCTTGCCTATAATGATTTTGACCATAATGGTATAACTTTCTCCTTGAAAGAGATATTCACCATATGAATGTTGATGAATATGTGGTAGTACAAAATTAATTGAAACCTCTAGAAGAGCCAATTATACTACTTTGGAGAAATAAAATTGATTATCAATAAGGTATGGCGCCGTAGTAAGTCTCAAAGAAACGTATTGAGTTTCTAAAGTATTCGCGTAAGCGATTGGTTATATTAAGAATATAAATAAAGAAAATATTTAATATCTTCTATTACTACTAGGGGTATAAATGGATATTTGAAAATCGACTAAACCGATTGAACTGTATCGTACCGAACCGATTTTTAGATTTCTTTTAAAGAAACCGTACGTTTTTATATAAATCTATAACCGTACCGATAATTAGGGTAAATTTTTTATTTCGTAAAAATAAATCGAAAAAATACCGAACCGTACCGAATAAATTTTACATGTGAAATATTTATATAGTAAGTTTAAAACTAATAAAGCATTAAATTTTTCATTGAGCCTTGGAATTATGAAAACTGTTAGAAACCAACAAGTAATTAAATACAAAATGCTAATTCCTAAAACCTATTATGCTATTTATATTTAAACTAAGTTATTTCAAGTATCTTTATTAGCAAGATACAAAGTATTCTAGCGATTATGAGTAGCAAATTACAATGTATTAAATATATTTTCTTTCATATAATGTAGATTTATCTTTTTGAATATTTAATATAGACTTTATTCTTGAGTCTTAGCTTGGTTAATATCTTTTATTTTCTTTGCTTTTACTTGGTTTCTTTTATGCTGTTGTCGAATAGTTGATTGATCTATACTCTAGCCATCTTTCATATTTTTTTAATTCATCACCCTTTAAACAGTAAAAATATCTAGAAAGTTTTGCTAAGTTCTATAAAAGAACGTATGTTATCTACTGGTGAATTTTACATGACATTTAAAAAAATACCGAAAATTAACCGAACCGTATCGATACCGAAGTGAAACTGACATGATTGGGACAGTTTCAAAAAGTCTATTTTTGGTTATACATAATAGAATAACTGAAAATTTGGTATGGTACAAATTTTATAAAATAACCGGTCGAATCGAACCATTGACACCCCTAATTACTACAACTTGTAACGGGGTAATATGTATGTGAAAAGTTACCCACTTTATTCTGTAGTTTGTACTACACAAACAAAAGAATGCCACAATAAACTAGAAGTATATTGATATAAAAACCCACATCATAATAAACTTAGAATTTATTGATAATTGCACACGTCATGGTGTAAACCTAAAGTTTATCAATATTGATAATTTATCTAGTTGGTATAATTGGTTTAGCCATGTTAATTTAAGTATGTTGTATAATAAATAAAAGACAATTCACATGGGTAAATATTTGCCACGCCCCGACCTCGGGGAACGCGACCAGCGCTCAATCGAGATACCCTGGACAAGCAAGCCTACTAAATGTATTTTACCCAACCTTACCCATGAACCATTTAAGAATTAGTTGCAAGAATATATATAAGAAGAGTCAAGTGCTCCACATTCTTCTCCATTTCTCAAAGGTTATTCATTTTTACCATTCAGAAAATATTACAAGTTCATAATTACGAGGAAAAATATGTTTGCCTAATACCTATACTTCTAGTTCATTACCTAACATCGTACACCGCCGACAATATGTCTACGGAGCCTCTAAGTACAATAAAAGAGTAATATGGAAGTGCCGGCGACATGGTCCCAGCTATACCTCAAAACAAAAAGTACAACATTAGGTGACATCAGGCCTGTAATAGAGTAGGGCTCACCAAAACCTACTGAATAGGGAGTAACTGCTAACGAGGACCAAAGCTGCCCGCTGATGAACCACCTGCATCCATTGAAGATGCAGTGCTCCCGACAAAAGGGACGTTACTACATATGAAATAGTACTAGTATGTAAAGCTAAATGTCCTCTTTCGAAATAAAATGCCAATATAAGAAAGGGAAAACCATGAAAACAACTAGCAACGATCAATGATATCCAAATGCCAAGTTAAAATATAATAATTTTTAGAATACGAAGATAATACTGTGAAGGTGATAATCAAAATATGAAGATAATATTATTTTTGGTTGGGAGATATTTAGTACCGATATACCATAGTGAATTTAGTGCGGAGTCTGATCACGGTCCGATCAGTTAGGCCGTCTCATCCAAAGACATCAACCACAATCACAGTCACTATCTCAGTGCCGATATACCATCATAAAATTAGCACAGAGTCTGATCACGGTTTGATCGGCTAAGCCATCTCACCAGAGACAACCAATCATACCACTGTACTTTTAGCACAGAGTCCGATCTTGGCCCGATCGGCTAAGCCGTCTCACCAAAGACACCCAATCATAATACCATCGTACTTCTAGCACGGAGTCCGATCTCAGCCCGATTGGATAAGTCTTCTCACCAGAGACGTCCAATCACAATCACAACACCACCATGTGCACGACATGGCGTCTGATCTCAGCCTAATCGACTAAGCCGTCTTATCACAATGCTCAATGTTGTATGGGTCGACATCACATTCCGTTCATAATCATCTAATCCCAAATAAATGGAATAATCTCATCACATCAATCTCATCCCAAATAAGGGGAATAATTTCATCACATCAATATGGGGATTTACCCCTCAATCACACCTACACTGACACGTGTAGTTTCGGGGTTAGGTTATTTCCACCTACCCTTCATCGGTGGCTAACGATACTCCCAAAAATATTTTTGATTTGCATACAAGGGAAACAGAAATACAATTGCATTTATCTCATAACCTTTCACATTATATATAGCTTCATTGGTATTTTCAACCACTTACAACATCCTTATTTCAGTGACTCTTGGCCATACATATGATTCTTCATTCATGGCACGATGGTCGTATTTCATATTCCACACTTTCATATCTTTACTTTCAAGGATCATCATCATCATAAGCATCAACATATAGAATATTCCGGAAATGACAACTTTAAGTTCATTAGTAATGAAGGCTTTAAAACACAACAGTTTCCTTTCCAAAGAAACAGAGCAAGATGATTAGCAATGGAAGCACGAGTTAAAATCATAACCGAGTGACACACCATTTATTCTTGAAATACTTTTCCCCAAAAGGGCAATGCACAATTTCAACTCATGAATATGTAAAAGCTTAAAACACATTGGAAATACTTTCATAGCATAGCATTAGTTAAAACAACCATACTAGGGCATGACTTGAGGACATAAGCTTTTAGGCAAATCTATTTTCGAAGTCAATTTGGAATAGTTGAATCAAGGCTAATTTCATAACCTTTCTCACATCATTTTATTTCATTGGAACTATTGGCCACAAGTATAACTTTTATTCTTGGCACGGTGGCCATAGTTTATATCTCCAACTCACATCTTTCACTTTCAAGCATCTTTATAGATTATCAACAATATGAGCATTCGAAATCAAGGCCTTAAGAGAGAGAGAGAGTGTGTGTGTGTGTGTGTATGTATGTGTGTGTGTGTGTGTGTGTGTGTGTGTGTGTGTGTGTGTGTGTGTGTGTGTGTGTGTGTGTGTGTGTGTGTGTGTGTGTGTGTGTGTATGAGCAATAGGAGTTTTAGACGTATTGAGTATTCTTTCCAAGTTATGCATAATGGACTTTCATTTGAAACATGAATTGAAGTTATAACGCTTTAACACATAAACCATACTTGAACACATTACCGAAGGAGATCATGATGAGATATGAGTAATTGGAACACGTTTTGAGTACATACATCTTTCGACACTTCGCTTACTCGGGACAATAAAATTTATTGGGAACAACTCGGAACATGGGAATAAGGAACTTGAGCCAACCATACTTGAAACTTAGGGGTGCATCATGCAATTCAATTCTAAGAGAGTAGTTTAGCCAACATACCTTGCTTTGAGCTTTCCTTAAATTACTATAATGTTCTAAAAATCCTAGCAATCCTAATCTATTTTGGGACATAACAAAATTGAATACAAATTAGGATGTGCATTTTTCTCAGAGTAAATTCGTTTGTTCATTTTTTGACATCCAGACTTGGTCTTCGATCCCCGAATGTGATCCCGGCTTAATTGTTTGGGCTTCTACTCAGACTTCAGAGTTCCAACTTGTTCGATTTAGCTCCAAATTACCCTTAATAGCTCGGAATCATTTCCTACAAGGCATAAAACACATAATAAGTCTATCATTTAAGCTCAAACACCCGTAAAATTCAGTAATTAGAGTGCAATACTACAACTAAAATACGGATTTCTAGCCTACCATCAATACCTCACATATAGAATATTGCTTGTCCTCGAGCAATCAAACCACACTTTACATGTGGACAACCTTTTCATCAAACAACCTCCCTAACACATCATGTCAAGAATATTTAAAGTAAACTAAGCACCCTATAATAACATCCTAGCCTTGAAACTTGACTCAAAAGCACCAAACATATTTTTATGACTTGCTCACTTACTCTAACACAGAGGTCAAAGACTTTATCTTACCTTCACAAGTTACGTGCCCTCACACAAATAATAGAGAGTAGTTCCACACACAATAAAATTCAAGAACAAATAGGTACCCAAACTAGAAAGAATTCACTCACTCTCAGAAATAAAGGTCATGCGCCAAAGAGAATGTATCATAAACTTACCCGTAATGTAATACTCTACTAATTGAGCTAATTCAGTCAAAGATCAAGTAGGACTTTATTTTAGTTGAAATGCAGGCTGCGGGACGGGTAGGATACATATGGATAATAGTGACTACACCTTCCTAAGCACTTTAATACATTAACATTAACAATTCAAACCCCACACTTATGTTGAACTAAACCCCAACCTTCACAACATATTAACACCAAGCTCCCAATTTCTTTAAGTACAGACAAAGCAAGATCTACCACTAGTACGTGATTTTCTTTTTCCAAGCAAACACACTTTTTTATTTCATTTCTCTACAAGTGACTCTCACACTTTTTCAAATAGTACACCTTTCTCCTTTTTCAATAGTTCCACTCAAAATATCGACCATACCTCACTTAGATTTTACAAGATCATAACAAAATCATGTGCTCACGATAGGTAAAAGGTTCAAACACATAGACTATTCAAACAAAGGGGTCAAGATTGTAGTGTGATTGCCAAAGAAGTAGGATTACAGGCTCAACGAGGCTAACTAAGATACACATTAATTTGGTGGGTAAAAGCATATATATGGCTCAACAAAGAAATACCTATATCACTTCCTAGACTGAACAAGACTACTATTTTGCTTTGCAAATACACGAGGCAAGTTCTAGACATCAACCGACATACACAAAATATCACAAAACCTCACACACATATTGACACATAACAACTCACTTAGGATCTCCCGATTCTATAGTCAAAGCAGTTAAGCGAAGTCATAATCAATCAATTTAAGGCACTATGCAAGAGTCAAGAACTGAGCCTAGGCGTCACAACTAAGGCACTCACCACTCTCAAGGCACAACAAATTCAAGAAAGATTATCTCTAATTAGCACTATGACTCAAGATTCTTTATTCCTACAAAAAAAAAAGCGAAATACACCCGGTTCAAGTAAAACCCTTGGAAAAGAACTGCGATACAAAGAAAACCCAAGGGAAAATTATTACACTACCTAACCAAAATAAAATATTTTTTATTCGACTTTGATCCCTCAAGAAGACAGTCGAGGAAATCCATCGTCAGGAAAAGTCAAATTTTTTATTTTATTTTTTCTAAAAGAAACGAAATCAAACACACATATAAATATTTACATCTCCCACCCCACACTTTAAATTGTGGCATGTCCCCATGACACACAAATAAAAAATAAGAAGTAAAGAGAACTACCCCTAATTCAGAATTCATTTCTTGTTTCTGCTTCTCGGACTTCTTTATAGAGCTCATTAGTCCAAAGTACTCGGCGGATATCTGCAAGACCCTCTCTTTTTTTCTTTCTTTATTGGCTTCATTTTGAGCAATGAATTATTCTTGTAGGGTCATCCTCAACATTTTCCTGCATTCTTTTACAAGATCAATCAATGCATCTTCCTGCAAATCTCCAAAATAAAATCCATATGATTAAGGTTAGAATAAGAAAATAAAGAAGAAAGGTCATGTGAATATTCCTCTGGTATGTCCAAGATCAATTCTTTCTCATTTTCTTCTACTAAAGGTTGTAAATGTAAAAAGGTGGATGGGGGTTTGAACTCTTTTTTTATTGCTTCACAATCAACCAAAGCCTCATCTTCAGTCATCTCAATTGAATCACAGTGTTCTTGCAGAGTGGCAAGTTCTCTCTGTGGATGCTCACCATCTTGGGTAGGCTCGTTCTCACAGGGTATCTACTCCATACATTCACCATCACAACGCAATGAGCTTTTTGAAAATATACTTACTATTTGACCAACTTGTGCTGTTAGGTTGTTAATGGCTTCATCATCTTGTGCAAATCTCTCTTCCATACTATTCATGAACTTGTACATAAGCTATTCTAAACTACCATTCTTCTCTTGAGGTGGTTGTCTTACTTCGCTTTCGTTTCATTCATAATCACAGTATTTGTTCCATTCAGAGTTAAAATTGTGCCCATATGAAATCTCATACCTGTACGGTCTAGGAATAGAGTGAGACTCTTCAAAAGATGAATCATTGGAGGAATACTTACCTGCTTGACAATCAACCCATAGATGATTCCCATAACATTTAAAACAAATAGCAAACTTGTGATAGTGTTCATCTGCTAACTCTGAAACCATTTTCTTAGGCTGGTTGTACTCCATCTTCACACCCTTAGAGTTCAACGTCAAGAATAATTCTTCAAGCTTTATCTCTAGCACTAGTCAGGTACCACAAAAGAAATCTTGAAAACAAGTTAACAAAAAAAAAAAAGAAAAATTAATTCCCAAATTAGCAACAAAAATTATTTTAAACACAATTAATTACCAATCCCCGACAACGGCCCCAAAATTTGACGAGCGCAAAACACACACTTAAATTTTGCTCGCTAATCAAAGATACTATAGTATAATATCGTATCCACAGAGATTTGATTTAAACGGTATTCTCATAGTTTCTTGCTTGATTGCTATCCAGGAGGATCAACAATTGAGATTTATATGATTAAGAATTTAAATTAACTAAGAATCTAAAGCTATTGACTAGTGACTATCGAGACAAGGAATAAGCAGCTAAGGTTATCAGTGGGAGAAGATAGGGTTTTGATAGGATATGTGGAAGATAATTGTTTGGGATCTAACTCTAGATAATTCACTTCCAATGTTCAAGTGAATCTCTCGAATTCACTCTATTATTAGTTCAAACTTTCAGTAGAAACTCCTCTCTCGATTAAGTCTTAACCTCACGAGATGAACCAACTTAAGCACTGTGAAGATATGCAAGAATACGTAGTGGATTGGTCTATAGGAAAACCTCTTTCGACTATTCTCCTAACTAGGTTTAATCAATGATTTAACTAGCCTCTTTCGGTCACTTCGAAGAATCTATGAACTCAACCAACAATATAATGCAAAGATATCACAAGTTATGCCTCTCTCGATTACATGAACTAGTGAATATAGATGCAATAATTAAATCTTCCCAAAATAATTCAATACATAAAATTAGAGTTATAATCATCAAACAATCCTCAATACACTAAATCCATCAAATACTAAAGGGAACTACTTCATAGACATAGAGAAATTCCTCACAAATATAACTAAAGTATAGAAAAACATAGATTCGATACAAACTCGGGTCTTGAGTTAGGAAGGAATGATGAAATCCTTGTGCTTGTGTTTTTCCAACTCCTTCTTAGCTTCTTTAGGTCAAGAAGTCCCCTCAAAATCGTATTTTTGGTGTATTTAAGCCGTATCCAGACAAGCCCGGACGAAACTACCATTTCCTAGCCGATATAGGAAATCACTCTAACATTTTCGTATTGTCGGGTCGCGCCCCGCGCCGCCCCATGCAATGCGCTTAGGGGTGGGCTTTCGGTCGGTTCGGTTCGGTTTGAAGAAATTAGGTTCGGTTATTTGGTTTTTGATTTTGTAAAAGTAGTAACCGAAACCGAACTGAAATACGTTCGGTTCAGTTTGGTTTTCTAATTTTAGTTTGGTTTATTTCTAATCGGTTTTCGGTTTGAACATTATCATATTGGGCTCTTTCTATGTAATAATTGGACTAACGAATTTGTTGGTTTTCTTTCAAAATTTCGGTAAGTTAGAATAAAATGGTAAGTTTCGTTAGAGTTAAAAGTCTTAAGGAATAGGAAATTAGGAATAGCCGATTGGGTTACTTATTTGGATTGGTTCTTTGATGAACTTCAAAATTGAGCCTATATTATTACCTATGGGCTTAGCCTATATATAACTTAAAGAATCTATATGCTAATAATTCAATTTTTCGTTTAACCGAACCAAATAAATTAATAACTGACAACCGAACCGAAAAACTGAAATTTTAAATTTTAAATTGAAACCGACCAAAAAAACCAATTAACCGAAATCGAAATAAAAATATTTTCGGTTCGGTCGGTTTCTTCGGTTCGGACCGAAATATGCCCACCCCTAGGCGCGCTTGTGGGGAAATCCAAGAGCTTGGCAAAATCCAACCGAGCACTGTCGCGCCGTGCCTCGCGACGCCCCATGCGGCGTGGTTGTGCATTTTTCTCAGAGTAAATTCATTTGTTCATTTTTTAACATCTTGACTTGGTACTCGACCCCCGAATGTGATCCCGACTTAATTGCTTGGATTTTTACTCAGATTTCAAAGCTCCAACTTGTTTGATTTAGCTCCAAATTACCGTAATAGCTCGGAATCGTTTCCTGCTAGGCATAAAACATGTAATAAGTATAATTCACTATTATTTAAACTCAATACACGTAAAATATAATAATTAGAGTGCAATACTACGGCTAAAATAGAGTTTCTAGCCTACCAACATAGAAACAAGTTCAAGGAGACAATGAAATGCTCTACAATTTCTTTCATGGTAGATGATGTTGAAACCTTGATAGGATCCTTTGGCAGAGCTACTCACTTTGCTTTTGGCATGAGCTAGAATCACTAGCACAATATTGTTATTATTTGGAGAGTCATGCGTAAACTGTTTTTAGATATTAAATTATAATTAAAAATACTGTAATGTATCGTATTTTTGTATTGTCTCCAAATATACTGAATATTTTAAGAATTGTTATTAATTTATTGCGGAAAGTTAAATATTGATCATTTTCATGATTATCAATCTTTGTTGGCTCCGCTACACTCAACTTTCTACCAGTCACATTGATGTAACTAAAGTGACTCCAAATAGTGTTTATCACTAATTTGATTTAACTTCTCTTTAGAGACATTAGCGTGGAAAAGTAGAAGGATCAACACGAGGACAAACATATAGTACTTCAATAAGATTATAATTAAGGAAGAACAAACGGGACAAACAACATTTGCGACAAAATCTAACGATTAAATCCAGAGATAAATCATCATTAATAATATCTAATCAACTTTTTAAAGAGATATTGCTGGCATCCAACATGGTAATCTAGCCAAACAAGATGCTACACGGATGAGGTTAGCATTGAACCATTATAATCAACATATTTGATAAAGTGGATTTTATCTAATGACCCTTGATCAAGATAATTTAGTTTATCCAATTTTTAAGGCACCATTAACCCGAATAAAAGTCGCGTTTAGCGAAGCCTCTCAAGAGTTATTTCTAAACATTCCAAAGTTAATTTCATAAATGGTCATATAACTATAATTTGTTTTTACTATGGTCATATAACTATAATTTTTTTTTACTAAAGTCATATAACTTTGTTTTCTCACAAAAAAATCATAAAACTTTTATTAACTCGCACAAAATACAACTTTTCAGTAATATTTTCTTATCCCACAATTTTTTATTTTTTATTTTCATTCTAATAAATAATAATCTAATTAATATAGAAATGACCCAACCCGGCCCGACCAATCGACCCAAAACCATATATAAAAATTAAAATAACACTAAAAGTGAATCTTTTAAAATACAATATACGTCTATCTTTTATTTTCTTTTCAAGATTTTCATTCAAATTGATAGCATTTTTGTTTGAATTGCTCTCTAATTATGCTTTCTTTTGTCAAAATTTCATGCATTCCTAACTAAGTTTCTTGTAGGGCAGTTATTCACTTTTAATATATATATATATATATATATATATATATATATATATATATATATATATATATATATATAGGGTAGGTTGGGTTGGGTCATTCCTATTTTAAGAAAAAAATATAAAATTAACCGGTACTAAAACTAATTGCATCCGCTAGGAAAAAGATATGTATATTATATGTAAAAACACAAAAATTTTATAATACTGTCGAAAAATTATGTTTTCCGATCACTATAATTTTTGTGCACTTCACTACATAAAAAAATGTGCATTTGCGGCGGTTATATTTGCGTTTAGCGGCGGTTTCAAACCGCAGCAATGCACCAGACTGACGGCTTACAGAAACCTATAATCTCTTCCGCCAAATAGTATTGTGGCGGTTCCCAAAGACCGCCGTAATCTACATTGTATAACCGCCGTAATAACCAGTTCTTCATGTGGCGTTTCCAATTGCTTAATTGCGGTGGGTTTAAACCGCCGTAATCCAATCCAATTATGTATTTGATTTGCTTTTAAAACGGCTATTCTAAACCACCACTATCGTTTCCTCCTGCCCGAAATTTTGCATTTCTTTACTTCCAACATATACATATATTTATTCATTCACTTTAACAATTGACATCCCAGTCTTATATTTTATTTAAAACACCGTATGCATCCAAGCTTCTATAATGCCTTTAATAAATTTGACACAACTATAAAAGATTAAATAAGAAAAATATCCATTACACAAAAACATAAAGTACTCTAAAATTACACTATCAAAAGTATTAAACTTCTAAAGTGTTATTCACTACAAATTTTAGTGTGCGAGTCGTAAATTAGTAAAAGTTTTATGATTTTTGCGTGAGAAAAAATAAAGTTACAGTATATAATTTTGGTGAAAAAAAAGTCATAATTATATGACCATTTGTGAAACTTACCCAAACATTCAACATTCATGGTGGCGTGGAGTTAGGATAATAGAAACAAGTTTGGGAATAATTTAAGTTAAGCTCTATAATTGCCGGTGTAAAAATTATGTACACAATTAAGTCACTTAAAAGACAAATAGCTCTTTCATAAGTATTGATGGTAACTTAAGAAAATGGCATTAACTTCCTATAATAGGTTAAACTATATTAGTACAGTAAAAAAATCCACACATATAACTTAAATTCATAAATTATAAGTGATACACCTTCAACCAGCTGCACAAGTTATAATCAAAATACTTATGTTCTTTCTTAATCTTCTTTTCTTAATTCTTTACACTTCATAGCAGGCACAAAAGTAGTAGAAAGCAAATTTACATCAACACGTGAATATAGTAAAGGAATTGATTATATATACCTTAAGAGCCTTTATTTAATTCCTTTCAAATCCCTGTTTCCCATCACTGAAGCTGCGTGAGATCAGAAGCAAAAAGTTTAGTCTTGAATAGACCAATGACAACAACCTCATCCTACTGCATCAAAGGGAAAAGAGGTAGCAAGTTTAGAGTGGCCATTGTTGTAAGGCCAAAAGCTAATTGATCTAAAATACCACAATTAACACAAGAAAGAACCACTTAGCTGAAAATTTAGTAATGACTTATTAGAGATTTCATGATAAAATGTACTAGTATTGTTGAATATTGAGATTTTGATGATTAACAAAGTTTGTTCAGATGTAATGTTCAGATGTAATGTCCTAAGAACCAGGTCTTCAACCTAGCTGCTTAACCGCTCTAAGAACCAGCTCCTCAAGGATGATAATTGTGCGTCTTTGCAAGACAGTAACTTTATCTCAAAGTTACCCAGGTCCGAGTTTGGTGGAAGAAGACTGCTAAACATGATAAGGGTTATTGCCCAAGAAGATACGCATGCATAAGTGAGAGACAAGAGTCCCAAGACTTGTCTGAACCTGTTCCTTTGGGTCACACACTCTTGAGAACATCATCTCTGATCCTAATGCAAGAGTGCAAACCAGGTCATCTTTGAGAAATTTATGTGCATTTACAACATTCCTCTCACATGTTGAACCTAAGAACATAAAGGAAGCTCTAAAGGATCCAGATTAGATTATAACCATGCAAGAGGAGCTAAATCGGTTTGAAAGAAGCAAGGTCTGGTACTTGGTACAAAGACCCAAGAACATAACTGTCATAGGTACCAGATGAGTGTTCAGAAACAAGCTGGATGAACAAGGAAATATCACAAGGAATAAGGCCAGACTGGTGGTTCAAGGATACAATAAAGAAGAAGGCATTGACTATGATGAGACATTTGCACCTGTAGCTAGAATGGAAGCTATAAGAATGCTAATAGCTTTTGCTGCAAACATGGAGTTTACCTTGAATCAGATGGATGTAAAGAGTGCATTCTTGAACGGTTATCTAAAGGAGGAAGTGTTTGTTAAACAACATCCTGGGTTTGAGAGCAAAGAATTTTCTAACTATGTGTTCAAGTTAGACAAATCCCTATATTGACTGAAATAGGCTCCAGGAGCTTGGTATGAAAGACTCTCAAAATTTCACTTAACCAATAACTTTGTAAGAGGAAAGGTGGAAAACACATTGTTTCTGAGGAGCAAAGTAAAAAATGTTTTGATTGCACAAGTATATGTGGATGACATTATTATTGGAGCTACTAATGAAGCAATGTGCAAGGAATTTACTGAGATGATGGGAATTAGTTTGAAATAAGCGTGATGGGTGAATTGAACTTCTTTCTGGGGTTGCAATCAAGCAAACACCTACTAGAACCATGATACATCAACAAAAATACATAAAGGAACTACTGAAGAAATTCAATATGGACTCCTCTAAGTCCATAGACACTCCCATTGCCATTGCAACAAAGTTGGACCTTGATGAATAAGGAAAAAATATTGAAGAGAAGCTATATAGAGAAATGATTGGGTCACTGATGTATCTCATAACAAGCATGCCTGATATTGTATTCAGTGCAGGACTGTGTGTAAGATTTCAGGAAAATCCAAAAGAGTCTTATATGAAGGCTGTCAAGAGGATACTCAAATATCTTAAAGGGACTCTTGATCTGTGTCTATGGTATCCTGGAGGGTATAACTTTGATCTAGTTGGTTATGCTGACTATGCATGTTTTCATGTTGACAAGAAAAGTACTTTAGGAACAACACATTTTCTAGGTTCTTGTCTGGTGTCTTAGGGAACAAAAAAGCAGAACTCAATGGCTTTATCCACAGCTGAGGCTGAATATGTGGCAGCAACATTTTGCTGTGCTCAATTGCTATGGATAAGACAACAACTAAGGGACTATGGTATTTTTGTTGATTGTATTCCTATTTTCTGTGACAACACTAGTGCCGTAAACATTACTAAAAATCCCTGTCAACATAAGAGAACCAAGTACATTGACATTAGACATCACTTTCTCAGAGACAATGCTGAAAAAAGAAATATCTCAATTAACTTCTGTAAAACTAAAGACCAAATTGCTGATATTTTTACTAACACTTTGAGTAGGGATCACTTTGAAAGGAATAGACTGGAATTAGGTCTAATTAATGCTTCCAACTAGATTGAACCCCAATGATTGGTTAGAAAAGGTATAATTAGATATAGATAGCCAAGTACAATGTGTTTAATTCAATCTCGTGCTTGTACTAAGGACACACACTTGCTTAGAAAAGTCTAGCTGATAACTATGTTGTATGATACTAACTTGTGGTGCTAAAGCTTTATTGCAGAAATGAGTAACGAGTTACTAAGGAGTTGGTTCTTTGACTCAAGTATGTACCATCTTGTCTTAATTCATTGGGGCTTAGTATCTTAAATTACTGGTATGCTCAGACTTTCTAATCCTGTTAGCATCACTTCTAGTTGTCATCTAGTCAAAGAGTAACGGGAAATCCTAGAGCAATTAGAGTTTAATTACTCCTAAAATCCTAACAGTCAAAGTAACCATTAATAGAGTCCCGTTAGAACTCAAATTTGGTTACTCTCTCTCTCCCTTCCAATCAAATCAGGAGTTACGTCTTTAAAAGCCCCTTATGATCAGTTTCTCAGACCTCAATGTTCTTCTCAAACCCTAAGCAAGAATCAAGAAATAATTCTCCATTTCCCTTCATCAATTTTATTTTCTCATCACCATGCCTAAATCCAGCCAAACCTCTTCTAAAGCAAAATCATCATCCAATACTGAAGCCAAATCCAAGAATATGAAGCCCAAATCATAGAAAAATGTCAAACCATCAAGTGAACCTGTACCCGCACCTGCTCTTTCTCTATCGATATCCTCTATTGTACCTACACCATCATCCCATGTTTCTGCTGCACTCACTATTCCCACTACTAGTGGGCCTTCACTTCCAAAAACAACCATCCATGCACTTGTATCTGTTTCGAAAATCACCTCTAAGTCAACTAAGATCAAGGCTACTCCAAGAAAATCTGTCAAGAGTAACAAGGTGGTACTTGATGCTGCTGCTAAAGTAGACACAATAGTTAATGAAGCTGTGGTTCAGGGGGAATCAATGTCAATTACTACAATTTAGGTAAAACTCCCTCCATCAAAGTTAGATGTTCTGGCATCTGCTATAGATGTTGCACCCTTAGATATTGTCGCACCCACAAGTGATAAACCATGAGTGGAGGAACCTACTGTAGAAAGGGGTAGATACCACTTATGTTATGCCTATGATTGAGGGGGAAGGTAGTAAAGAACCAGTACAAAAGGAAGCATCTGATGGTCTTTCTTTCAGCTGGACTGAGAATGAGGATGATAATGAAGGTGAGGAAGAAGGAGGAGTAGGGGCTAGTCATGAGGAACATCAGACTCAGGACATGGCTAATGAAGTAAAAAGGAGTGAGAATGAGGGAGATTCTGGTGAAAAGAAGGAGAGTGAGACAGAAGATAAGATAGATAGACAAGTGGATGATTCTGGAAATGAAGAAAAGAATAGTGATGAAGAAGCTGATACTGAGAGTGAAGGTGAGGATCAAGAAAAAGCAAGTGAGAGTGAAGGAGAGGATGGAGAGAGTGATGAAGAGAATAAGAATACAAGTGGAGAATCTGAAGACTCTATGACTATTGGGAACACTGTCATAGCCCCTTCAGAAGAAGAAAGTGGAGAGAAAAGAACTGAAGAAATTGGACCCTTGTTAGCTCCTTTCACTGGAGATGAGGAGGTTAGTAGTGATGAGGATAACTTGCCCCTGTCTGCAGTAGGGAAGAAAACCAGGAAGACCATTCTGAAAGCAACAAAGTCTGTTATCCCTGTAAGGAAAGAAGTGGCTCTTCTTGCTAGGACTCCTCTCACAAGGAGTAAAACAAAGACTGTTGATGAACAAATCATTAAGGAGTCCAGAGGTTCCAAGATGCCAAGGAAGCAAGTTTCAGTTGTGGAACCTGTTGTTGAATTGGATAGAGAAGATGAGTTTGATTCTACTCTGCTAGAAAAGTCATCAGCATAAAAGAGAAAGGTTGTCAAATCTACAAAGACTGCTACTCCATCTACAAGGGCTAGTTGAGGAAAGAAAAGAAAGAGTGTGCCTACTGTGGTTGATAAACTCACTGAGTTTAGGGACAAAAAAGTACTGAATGGGAAGATTATTACAAACACTGATGAAAAAAGGATGACTCAACTAGTTGAAAAACTTAAGCTACAAGGATGGAAACACATGTTTGTCAAGGCCTTCCCTCCTATATGTGTGCCTGATGTGGAGGAGTTCTATGCGAAGTTCTAGTTTGATGAAAAAGTGGTCAAGAGTAATATAAGGGTGTTTGAGATAGAGTTTGATGCTGAGAAGCTGAGGATGCTTCTGAATGTTCCTTCTTTAGGATTTGACAATTACTTGAAGAAAAAGTGGCTAGCCATAGACAATGATGTGGACACAGGAATTGTGGTCACAAGCAAGTTCTCTCAAAAGTTTGAACTGGATGCTCCCCAAAAGGTGTACAAGACTGAGACATTTTCAAGCCTAAACATGCTATGCCTTATGGCTTCATGTTGATTGAGTTGTTTGAAAAGATCAATATTGCCTTGCCTGAGCTTATGTTTGGAAGTCACAATGATGTTTTGGATGATGTTACCCTCAAGCAGTGTGGCTATCAGGATATCAAGACTAGGGGACCACCAGGTTCTGCTATTCTACCTGGTAGCAGCAAGGCAGCAGAGCTCACTAAGAGGTTGGAGTTGGCTGTTGAGGAGAATGCCAAGCTTCGAGAAGAAAATAATGAGTTGAGAAAAGAAACCAGACAACTTAGGGAAGAGCTCATAAGGGATAGGGAAGCTCACGCCCAACAGATTGCCACACTTGTGAAAGCATTGACCCCCTCTGCCTCTCACCCATGAACCTGGTCCTTCCCCAGTGTCCTTAGTTTCTTTTGTTATCTCAGTGATGCTTTAGTTTTTGTTTCTTCTATTCTAGTCTGAGTAGGTTGCAATATGTTTAGTTTATTTTGTTATAATGGTTAAAGACAAGGCCCATGGCTTATTTTGGCACTGCTAAATGACTTCTCTTATAATGTTTTAATATTTCGCACGTGGTTAGATCATCAGCTTAGTCTGTTTGCTTTGATAATTGTTGAGCTTGTGTTGTAGCCTAAGTGTCCATGTATCTTTCATTAACTATGCTTAATATGTCTAACATCTTTTTGCTATTTTTCGATGATGCCAAAAGGGGAAAGATAGAGTTGGGGGTGTTGTGTTGATGTGGATATGCCTGTCTGTGTGATGTGATGTGCTTGTTGATCAAGATTTGGTGTGATTACCTAATTCTAGTATGTACAAAGTTTGTCATCATCAAAAAGAGGAAATTTGTTGAGTATTGAGCTTTTGATGATTAACAAAGTTTGTTCAGATGTAATGTCCTAAGAACTAGGTCCTCAACGTAGCTGCTTCACCGCTCTAAGAACCAGCTTCTTAGGGTTAAGAACCAGCTCCTCAAGGATGATGATTGTGCATCTTTGCAAGACAATGACTTTATCTCAAAGTTATACATGTCCGAGTTTGGTGGAAGAAGACTGCTAAACATGATAAGGGTTGTTGACCAAGAAGATACGCATGCATAATTGAGAGATAAGAGTCCCAAGACTTGTGGAGTCCTTGGAACAATTGGAGTCCTATCAAATGAGAAGCTGACTACGCATAGGACTCCTAGAAGATCTCGGAGACCAAGGAGTTTAAATACTACCCTTTTGGACTGCTAGGATTATCCTTTTGCATATCAACTAAAGAACTATATTTTACACACTCTAGTTGAGTGCTAGTGTTGTGTTCTTCTTGAGTCAGTCTAGTGAATGTATTTTAGGAAATCGAGTTGTAATCAAAGTGTCATAAACAATTAGTGAGTTAGAGTGAGTGTTTGTTTTACAAGTTAGAGTAACTTGTAAATCAAGTAGTTGTAGTAGGAGTACTGGAGAATATGGAGTTACAGTTTTGTAATCGATACATTTGGCTCATTGTTCTAGTGAAGTTAAAGTTGAAAATCCTACGTAGTAGGTCGTGATTTTTGCACCTTTTGAGCTGGGTGATTTTTCACGTAAAAATTGCTACGTTCACTTTACTGCTTATTTTACTTCACGTTTAAGGAGTAAGGTAAAGAACCAAGTTCTTTAGTAATCCATAAAGGCACTCAAACTAACAATTGGTATATCATAACCATTCTCTTTGTTAAATCCATCGAGTTTAAGTTCTCTACACTATCAATAAATTAGTTTTTTACACCATAAGATAAAACATGCTTAACTCTTCATGACATGATATAATAAACTAAAAAATAAAGTAACAACATGCTTTAACCAGTTAAATTGTACTAATAATAGTGTTAAAAACACAATGTATATAACTTAATCCAACTCTATACAAATAAAATAAAAGGAGAAGAAACTATATATGCAACCAACAAAGATGAACGATCAATTTTTTGGATGATCTTCAACCTTTTGTCAATCTGAGATGGCTTCCCGATTAATTAACAACCATATGCTCACGTGAAGATTTTAACCAGTCTAAATCTTCAGTATTGTACTCTTGTATTAGGATCCCGCGTAGCAAGAATTTCATCATACTACTGCCACAACTGACATATGTACTGGCCGTTGGCTTGACCATTAAAGAGTATGGTGAGATAGTTAAAATTTCTTCACCCTTAATCAAAGGTTTTGACTTCGAGTCCTACAAATGGATGACCTTCCGCGGCAGGGAGTGCTTTATCTCACAAGGATCTAGATTAATCGGCCAATGCGATTCGAATACAAATGATATTATTAAGAAAAAAAACTAGCCCTTGGCTTGAGTCAAATTCATGATCTTTCTTCTGTTTTTGATAAATGGTTAATGGTTGACGTAAAAGCAAGTCTGAACAAAACCATATAGCCATATCGATGGTCCCCCTCCCCCCTCCCACCTTTCCCTCGCCACAAGTTCAAAATGCATAAAGAAAATACGAGAAAAATATATACAGAACATATACATGTTAGTGTACGTTTTTACCAGAAAAAGGGAGAAAAGAGACTGAAAATTGAATAATAACTTGTCTTAGTGAAAGAAAAAGCAAGGTACTCTTTGCCAGAGAGCAGAGTGCAGGTTTCTCCTTAAAGAAAAAAGGACGGTCTGGTAACATATTGTAACAACCTTAGCAGCTTCAAATTACTGTAAATTCGTGATTTCCAATTATTTACCTTTTTCTTGTGCTTGGTAAATTATTGAACAAATTAATTCAAGATTCAGGAATTTTTAATTTTTTTACCTGCCCAGAGTACTCTTCCTTTTCTATAATTGAATTCATTGAGAATTTATATAAGAGAAAGCCGTTTTATAAATCGTTATTTTACATGAAAGAATACAGTTCAAAATTCATCAAGGCAGAATACATATATCGGTCTTTCACTAAGATATGATAACCGTAAAGCCCCATTATGTATATTTCACGAAAGCTAAAATAATCCCGCATAAATATTTCAAACATGCATTTTGCACAAAAAATCTAGCATAAGTAAGACGAATTCTTAGGAAGGCTCGTGATTAATTGGACGGGGCACTGACCGGCTCCAACTTGTTTTGCCCGGCTCCAACTTATTTAAGACTGAGTCGTTGTTGTATAATTTTTACTTCACGCAATTTGCACCCCATAGAGGAAAAAGATTCATTGACATGAACTTACATTCTAGTTTCATACACATTGATATAAGCTGAAGCATGGATGGGTAAATACATCTGGAGCTGGTTACAGAAAGCATTTCTTCACTATTTTCCAAGTCCAATGTTTTGAAACATGAATTGGTAACTGCCTTACAAATCAAAATTGTTAAACAACCATCTACGTTTTGCTTTTTGTGCAAATCATTTGTAATACAACAAAAACTTACCTTCTTTTTTTGTTTGTGTTAGCTGTTAGTCATGACTTATCTTTTCCCTTTGGTGCAGCAAATCTTTGTAGCTAACCCATCCACCACACCAAGGAAATGGTAAAACAAGGCAGGCTGCAGAAAACAACAGCACACTGGATATCTTATTACATAATTTTCAGTACGCCAGTACATAAATAAATAACACACTATTTATTAGGGTCAATTGACAAACAACAACAAAGAACAAACAATATACCAAAGACCATAGGGCTTCTGCAGTACACCAGAAAGCCAGACGTAGTTCAGAATTTACAAATTACTGAGCCAAAAGGACAGACTATGTGGACTGTTAAGTCCATAATTCTGAGAAACGAGGAACAATACTGTAACCAAACACTAGAAAACATTCATAATTGACGCACTAACAGAAACAAGCAAACCCTCGGCACTACTCCTTTTCTTTCTTCTCTTCCTCTTTCCAGCAGCCCTTCAGAATAGACTTGGCAGGGCAGCCCGGTGCACAAAGCATCCCGCGTTCACGCAGAGTTCGAGGTAAGACCTAGGGGGTGCGATGTAGGCAGCCTATCCTGATGCAAGCATCAGTGGCTAATTCTACGACTCGAACCCGTGATCACTTATAGATCACACGGAGACAACTTGACCGTTGCTCCAAGGCTCCCCTTCTCAGAATAGACTTGGGAGATCGACAAACGGACGTCTTAACGAATTTCTGGTAGACAATGGAACCACTCTTACCAGGTTCTTCTGGGATCCACTCAGAAAGTGATAAATACTTAACATCCAGAGAGCAAATATGCTGCAGTAACTAGCAAAAGCAACATCAGCGTCCAAAGCAATAGAATACTCGTCTGGCTGGAAACATACCAGCACCCTCTCAATCAGCAAACCCAGACTCAAAGATTTCAGATCGTACCCAACTGCTTCAAAACTAGCATAACTAAACCATCTTCTGGTGTAAAATGAACGGTAGAAAGAGCAGCTCCTTCAATAGAATTCATGGAATAACCAGAGAGATCGAAGTCGAAATCACATATATCAGAGTTAGGGAGTATCTTTCTTATGCCTGAATTAACAGTCATGTGAGCTGCTGAACTTGATTCAGTCTTGTAAATGATAGCAGCCTTCTCGCTGCCCCAACTGCAAACCAGTCATACACATCTCAAGAGTGTAGACGGGATCTTTAGACTGAATTGGAGTATACATGCCGTTTCCCTGGTTTGACTTAGAGAGGACATGGGAGGCTTGACTCAGAAGCAGACTAGAATCTAAACTAGTGATATAAAGAGAAGCATAAATGATATGAGGACTCAGGCGTAGAAAACCAGGCCAACTTTTGTATACAAGATGCATGATTGATAAAAAGATCCAACCATAACTGTATCCAGACTAACTACAGTAGCACATGAATGATACAAGGATAAAGCATTCCAGGAACTAGAGCAACTATGTAGGTAAAAGAGCAAAAAGGAAGATTGTCGATGCATCGACAGTAACCACTAAAGCACAAAAAGAATATCCAGAATAATTTGTAAGACGCCATTGCTTATCCTCAATAGATTCTTAGAGCAAATATTATAAGCACAACAGATATCCAAATTGGATAAATGCTTCATTTCATCGTTTGATGCATGCACACATCCCCATGAACTATAGGAATATGACTATAGAAACCCAAGCTAAATTCATGTTTTCATTGATTAAATGCATAGACAAGACCAACAGGAATTTGCCGTTTAAAAGTGCAAGTGGCATCAATTAAATTAAAGCTGAAGGAGAAGGTAGAATTCAGTGTATTCGGTGTAGTAAAAAGGGGGATAAATGTCTAGACGTCTGCAGCAAAAGTCTTTGTTATTCAGTTACTCTACGCTATTTTTTCCTGGATCATTATAATGAAACAAAGTAGTAAATGCCATGAGAGGTCAAGGTTAGACCGAATAAAATTATTATCATCATCTACCATTCACTCGAAAAACCTACAGCAAACATAATGTACATCTATAACAAAACCATACCTTATACAGGGTAAGTATCTAGGCATCAACAATACAAAATTACTGATAACACGCCAGGAAGAATATCTAATAGAAAACAAATAGTAGCTCTAGTTCCTGGAATGCTTTACATTTGCATCCAACCGATACAAAAGATTCACACCTGGTAGCACCCAAATTAAAATACATTTTACACCTAAAATCTTTACAGTACATACCCAAAATATGATATCCCACCGTTGTAAACCCACCTTCTCCTGTTTTCTCTTCAATCGTAGATCTAGTCTTTGACTACATTACACGACTACTTCTTAGCTTTCAATTGAGATACAGGATGAAGCTCCTCTTCCTTCTCATTTCTACTTAATTCTCTGTTCAAATGTCTATGTAGAAGCATGTAAACTTGTACGAAATAGATATCTCATGAAATTTAAACGAAGAACTTATAGGTTCTTACACTGTAGGTGTACTTATATAGGTGAAAGTGGGACTTACAGTTATTACTAATATTACTGTATTTATCCTAGTGCACTTTTAGAGCACCCCTTACGGGCAAGCTCTTATATCCAACATTTCCCACTCACACGTAATGGGAGTCCTCATTGATCTAGTATGAGACACATATTCTTATCTCCACAATCATTCATATAGAGAAGTAGACATTGCTACTAGCATACTCTGAGAGCTAAGTGATATACATCTATCTGGATAACATAGTCTCTCGTTGAATACAAACTTGCAAGTAAATTATAAAGTATGCAGTAGTACCCGAGATTATAAGAATCACATTTTGATATAACCTCAAATATATTACTTATTACTTATAGTCACAATTATAACTCATAAGATAATTGGTGCATCGGTGAACACGGAGCTTAATTTTGAGAACTTTGTGTCCTTCCGAAAGATCAACTAACTCCCAAATTTTGTTAACTCTCATACTTTCAATTCATATTCCATTGCTTTTGTCCATTTTAAGATCCTATTTTACATTTATAGGCTCGTTTTCATCTTGTCGGTGCATCATAAATAGTTCACCACCTTCAATATTCTCAAATCGTTGACGGGGAATCTTTTTACGAGAATCACGTCTTCCTTGTGATCCATCATTTTTCCATTTGGATCCACGTCGCTCCCACTAAGATCAGTAACATACATCATACTCCCACTTTGGACAAGATCCACGACCATATCGCTCTCACTTGGAACAAGATCGATTTGGTCACTTCTACTAAATGTAGAATGATCATATTCATTCGCATCTACAGTGTACAATTCAAATATATGAGAGACAAAACTAGTACTCCCTTTGAACTTTAGCAACATTGCCACATCTAAGACGTTTATTCTTGCCTTGTTCTATTTTTGATGGATGGAATATTTTCTGGCCGACCAAGTTATAACTAAAAAAAATACACCTTTAAGAAACAAGAAGCACGACACAAGAAGCTGCACATTAAACAACATAGAAATCTATTATAATAAGAAGAAAAGAAACAAAAGCCGATATCTTAGATTCCCCTCACTTCAGCTATCATTTACCAATCAAATTTCCAAAGCCTCGCGGCTTACATTTGAGAAATAATTAAAAACATCATATAATTTTACCATACATATTAATCTAAAAAAATGCCAATTCATTCAACCAGAGTTTTAGACAGCAAATTAGAATCATATCCACAATATACAACGTGCTTCGATAAAAAGAACAACACTTATAATGCTCATAAAAGATTTCGATAAATGAAGATTGAAGATATCGAAATAAGTACTGAAGAGCGAATTCTACAGACTCGTGCGAGCTTCACTTTCAGGGCGGAAAGAATGAGTGCTTATATGTGCACTGTTGCTAGGTTTGCCCCTTGTGTTGCCATGATATTACAATCAAGCCATTAAGTATATCGAACATTTTCATCCCAATTATTGAATGATTTATATTTGCCGTTTAAATTGAATTACTAAAATTAATTACCGAAAGTTTTCTCGCGTTAATCATGTATTTTCCATTTTCCTTCACTTTTACATAAATTCATATACAAATTAAATTACTTACAGAATTGTCTTAATCTTCATATCGTTTTTAGTATAGTTATGATCGAAAGAGAATTTTTAAACATTAAAGGTGTGTTTAGTATGATGAAAATCAATTTTAGAATTGTTTTTGAAAAATAACTTATTATCCAGAAATTACAATAACAACAACAATAATAACAACAAATCCAGTAATTTTTCACAAGTGGGGACTGGGAAGGGTAAGATATACGCAGCCTTACCCCTACCTTGGAAAGGCAAAGAGGCTATTTTCAATAGACCCTCGGCTGGAGAAAGGATGAAAAAGAGTAATGGCAATAAATAGGAACAATAACAAGATAAAAATAAGACTGAAGCCAAGAAAGCAGTTAAACTCTAGGTAGTAATAGTAACCTATGAATAAAAGGATATTATACTAACACTAATGCTAGCGAGGGAAACGCTCGACTACCTACTAACCTTCTACTCCAATCTTCGACCTCCACACCCTCTTATCTAGGCCATGTCCGCAGTCAGCTCCAGTTGTACCATGTCCCGCCAAATCACCTCTCCTCGAGACTCTTTAGGCCTATCTCTACCCCTTCTGATACCCACCAAAGCTAACCTCTCACACCTTCTAACTAGGGCGTCTATGCTTCTCCTCTTAACATCCCCGAACCATCTCAACCTCACATCCCGCATCTTATCCTTCACAGGGGTCACTCCCACCTTGTCCTATATAACCTCATTCATAATCTTATCTAACCTGGTATGTCCACACATCCACATTAACATCCTCATTTTATCTACTTTCATCTTCTGGACATGAGAGTTCTTGACCGGCCAAAACTCTGCTCCTACAACATAGTCGATCTAACTAATACCCTATAAAATTTACCTTTAAGTTTTAGCGTTACATTCTTATCACACAAGACACCGAAAGCGAGCCTCCACTTCATCCATCCTGCTCCGATATGATGCGTGACATCCTCATCAATCTCCTCGTTACCTTATATTATAGATACAAGATACTTGAAACTTTCTCTCTTGGGGATGACTTGTGTAACAAGCCTCACACCCATGTCCGTTTCCTGGGTAACTTTGCTGAACTTGCACTCCAAGTACTTCATTTTGATCCTGCCCAACTTGAAACCTTTAGACTCAAGAATCTGTCTCCAAACCTCCAGTCTGTCATCAACATCTCCTTGAGTCTCGTCAATCAGAACTACATCAACCATAAATAACATGCACCACGGCACCTCCCATTGAATGTATCACGCCAATGCATTCATCACCAAGGAAAACAAAAACAGGCTAAGGGTTGATCTCCGATGCAACCCCATCACAACCGGAAAGTATTCTGAGTCTCACCCTGCTGTCCTCACCCGTGTTTTAGATCCATCATACATGTCCTTAATCACTCTAATGTAGGCTACAGACATACCTTTTGCCTCTAAACACCTCCATAGAACCTCTTTCGGGACATTATCGTATACTTTCTCTAGGTCAATGAACACTATATACAAGTCTTTCTTTATTATCCTATACTGCTCCACCAATCTCCTCACCAGATGAATGGCTTTCGTTGTCGAACGACCCGGTATGAAACCGAACTGGTTCTCATAAATAGACACACTTGTTCTCACCCTCCCTTTCACCACCCTCTCCTAAATACTATTTTTTGGCCTTTAGCTATAGAGAGTGAAAAGTAGCTTTTGAAAATAACATTTATTAAAGATTGAAAAATCATAAGATATTAATTGCAGACAACTGTGAATTAGCCTCAGTTTGATAAATCTTTGAAGTAATCGTAAAATCATTTTGAATTAAGATAGGGAAATATTTGCCAGGAGTTTCTCTAGAGACTATTCATGTCAATATTTTCTTATATATGTTCACTAAGTTATTCATCAGTTTTTCTCGTAAAGATTAAAATCATTCGAGAGAAGAACATTGACCTACGATTAAGCTAACTATCTATTGAATTTGTGAAAATCAATAGAACTATCACGACCCAAATCTACGTTGTTGGCACCTGGTACATTATCCGATCCGAGCGAACCTACTCCTATGATGCACCCAAACCATATGCAGGAAAACCAATTTAACTGCGGAAGCTCTTTCAAAAACATATATATATTTTCAAATTAAACGATGGAAAGTTTTCCAATTCAGAATCATACATGAAGTCTTTCATAATAATAATAATGAAACTAAGTAAAATAAATATATTTTTATGTATTCCGTGTACAACCCCATTACTACAACTTTTCACAACTATCTATGGAGCCTCTATACCAAAGAATATAACTAAACACTTGGGCTAATGCCCCACTAACATAAATTAAGAAAATAACATGATTGCTATCACAAAATAGGAGTGGTGCCTCACCATATACCTCAGGAAGAGAGTCATCCTAGTCATGTTGTCACGAACCAAACTCCCTCCGTATAACGTCGTGACGGCACCTAGTCCCTACGACTAGGTAATCCTAACAAATTACGGAAAATAACAAACGAAAGTAAAACTTGGCAACTAATAGCAGTGGATAACTGAATAACTAGTAACAATGCCGCTCGGCATGTACAATAACCAATACTCTATAAATACAGAGTATTCCCAAAACCCGAAACATCGTAAGTCACAAGTTACAGAAGGAAAATATCATCTCTATACAGCAGAGTCTAATAAAAGGAATACAGGAAGTGTTTGACATAGGGGAGGATAGAGGGAGACTCATAGGTATGCGGACGCGAGCAGATGTACCTTGAAGTCTCCGGATTAGCAGCAAATGCACAACTAATAGCGAGGCGGGTATGATGAACCTGGATCTGCACATGAAAACATGTGCAGAAGAGTAGCATGAGTACACCACAAAGGTACCTAGTAAGTGCCAAGCCTAACTTCGGTCGAGTAGTGACGGGGTCAGGTCAGGCCCACTGGTAAATAATAAATAAGACAAGAGATTATACAGTATAATAAAAGACTAGAATTTAACAAAAGGAAACACAGCAAGGCAACAGTACAACACACAGGGGTAAACAACAGGTAATCTCCCTAGATACCGTCTCGTAGTCCCAAAATAAATATACGGTGAGAACTCCCGAGGTACTGCCTCGAGGTACCGCCTCGTAGTCTCAAAAGTAAATATGCAGTTAGACTCCCGAGGTACCGCCTCATAGTCTCAAAAGTAAATATGTAGGGAGAACTCACGAGGTACCCCCTCGTAGTCTCAAAAGTAAATGTGCAGGGAGAACTCTCGAGGAACCGCCTCGTAGTCTCAAAAGTAAATGTGCAGGGAGAACTCCCGAGGAACCGCCTCGTAGTCTCAAAAGTAAACACACAGCTAAAACGGATAAATACAATAGTTAACAACAAGATTTCTACAGCTATACTGATAAAGAACAAGGAAAAGCAAGAAATCAACTAGGCATGCTTCATAGAGTTCAAATAAATAGCTAAAGCATGTAGACATGCGATATTAGACTAAACATGATAACTACATATATTGGAATATCTCAATTAAGAATGAAAATAGACTAATACTCATTTAAACGGTATAACTCAAATTAAAGGAAAAACAAATTGCTACTCAGTAAAATAAATCGAGTTTTACAACAAATAGCCCGTGTACGTACTCGTCACCTCACGTACACAGTGCTCACATATCACAACAGTACCAAATCCTAATGAAATTTCTCCCACACAAAGTTAGGCAAGTCACTTACCTCGAATAAGCTCAATCAATCGGTAACAATGCCTTTTCCACGAATATTCGACTCCCGAATGCCCCAAATCTAGCCAAAATAAATTACACACCATAAATACAACTATAAGAAACTAATCTAATTAATGAAATCAAAGCTAAAGAAAGAAATTATAAAATCGCCCCAAAAAGTCGACCCGGGCCCACGTCTCGGAATCGGGTAAAAGTCACACAAGATGAACACCCATTCACTCACGAGTTCACTCGTAACAAAATTATCCAAATCCGATGTCAAAATCCCAATCAAAACTCAAAAACTTAGTTGAAGAACTTTTCCCATTTTCCCAAATTTCTCAACCAAATTCCTTAATTAAATGATGAAATCAACTATAGATTAGTGGAATATAACCATCAACGAGTTAAGAATCATTACCCCAAAGTTCTCTATGAAAACTCCTTGAATTATCGCCCCAATCCGAGCTTTCAAAGACCCAAAATGTAAATGAGTTCAAACCCTTGAAATTTCTCCTTTTCTGTCAGCGATCTCGCACTTGCGGACCTCTAGTCGCACTTGCGACGCCGCACCTGCAGAAATTCCATCACAGGTGCAGAAATGACTAAGAGGGCTGGGTCCGCTTCTGCGATGAGGTAGCCGCACCTGCGCGCCTACTTCTGCGTTCCTTTCACCGCTCCTGCGAGTCCGCTTCTGCGAGACTCTGACCGCTTCTGCGGTCCCGGCTGGGCAGGCCCATAATCGCTTCTGCGGCTCGATAACCGCTTCTGCGATGCCGCACCTACGGCCCAAAATGCGCAGGTGCGATTACACCAGGTGCATCAACTTCAGCCAATCCAACATATTTCCAAATGATCCGTTAACTACCCGAAATTAACCCGAGGCCCCCGAGACCTCAACCAAACATACCAACAAGTCCTAAAATATCATACGAACTTAGTCGAGCCATCAAATCACATCAAATAACGCTAAAAACATGAATCACCCTCCGATTCAATCTTAATGAACTTTGAAACTTCAAACTTCTAAAACTGATGCCGAAACCTATCAAACCACGTGTGATTGACCTCAAATTTTGCACACGGGTCATATTCAGCCTTACAGACCTACTCCAACTTCCAGAATCAGAATCCGACCCCGATATAAAAAAAGTCCACTACCGGTCAAAATCTCCAAAAATAAGACTTTCACCAATTCAAGCCTAAATCAGCTACGGACCTCCAATTCACAGTCCAGAATCACCCAATGGAGCTAACGGAACCGGCGAAACTCTATTTTGGAGTCGTCTTTACACAATTTCAACTACAGTAAAAAAATCCTAAGACTTAAACTTCTCTTTAAGGACTAAGTGTCCCAAAACACTTCAAAAACACAACCAAAGCCTCCCGGCAAGTCACATAAGCAGAAAGAGATACGAGGAAAATAATAAACAGAGGATCGGGGCTATAACTCTCAAAACGACCGGCCGGGTCGTTACATACTCCCCCTCTTAAAACAATCGTTCGTCCTCCAACGAGTATAGAGACATACCTGAAGTGGTGAAAATATGAGGATAACCGCATATCATGGTTGGTCTCTCAAGTAGCCTCCTCGACCGGCTGACCCCTCCACTTAACTTTCACTGAAGCAATGTTCTTTGACCTTAGCTTTCGAACTTGCCTGTCCAAAATAGCTACTAGCTCCTCAACATAAGATAAATCTTTGTCCAACTGGACTGAACTGAAATCCAACATATGAGACGGATCGCCGTGATACTTTCGGAGCATCGAGACATGGAATACTGGATGAACTCCTGCTAGACTGGGAGGCAAGGCAAGCTCATAAGAAACCTCTCCAACACGTCTCAAAACCTCAAATAGGCTGATAAACCTTGGGATCAGCTTGCCCTGCATCCTCAATGCACCATCATCCCCAATAGTGACCTCCTTAGCATTACCGTGCTGAACCGTGTCCATAAGGACAAGCATATGGGGGTCATCATACTGATGCTCCTTGATACGATCATAAAGAAAAGACCTAGAGACTACACAAGCCAATACTTGACTCAGCTCAGAAATATCCAATCTCACAAACTGGCTGGCTAAGGCCTGAACATCCAACGCCAATGGTCTCTCTGTTGCGGGTAGATATGCTAAACTCCCCAAACTCTCTGCCCGGAGACTCAAAGCATCGGCCACCACATTGTCCTTCCCTGGATGGTACCAAATGGTGATATCATAATCCTTAAGTTTCTCCAACCACCTCCGCTAACGCAAGTTAAGATCCTTCTATTTGAACAGATGCTGCAAACTCCGGTGATCGGTGTAGATCTCACAAGGGACACCATACAAATAGTGCCGCCAAATATTCAAGGCATGAACAATAGCTGCTGACTCAAGGTCGTGGACAGGATAGTTCTTTTCATGCACCTTCAGCTGTTTGGACGCGTAGGTAATCACCCTAATGTCCTGCATCAACATCGCGCCAAGACCAATCCGCGACGTATCACAATATACAGTATAAGACCCCGAACCTGTAGGCAATGCCAAAACTGGGGTTGTAGTCAAAGTTGTCTTGAGCTTCTGAAAGTTATCCTCACACTCCTCTGTCCACCTGAACGGAGCACCCTTCGGGGTCAGCCTGGTCATAGGTGCTGTAATAGATGAGAATCTTTCTACAAAATGACGGTAATACCCCTCCAAACCAAGAAAACTCCGGATCTCCGAAGCTGATGATGGTCTAGGCTAACTCTGCACTGCTTCCACCTTCTTTGGATCCACCTTGATCCCATCACTCGATACTACATGACCCAAGAATGCCACTGAGTGTAGCCAAAACTCACACTTTGAAAATTTTGCATATAACTTCTTTTCTCTCAAGGTCTAAAGCACAGTCCTCAAGTGCTGCTTATGGTCCTCCCGAGTCCGGGAGTACACCAGAATGTCGTCAATAAACACAATGACGAAAGAGTCAACATAAGGCCAAAATACACTGTGCATCAAGTGCATAGAAGGTGCTGGGGCATTGGTCAGCCCAAATGACATCACAAGAAACTCGTAGTAACCATACCGAGTCCTAAAAGCAGTCTTCGAGATGTCTGGCTCCCGAATCTTCAACTGATGATAGTCGGAACATAAATCAATCTTGGAAAACCTGTAGCTGATCAAATAAATCATCAATACGAGGTAATGGATACCTGTTCTTCACTGTAACTTTGTTCAGCTTGCGATAATCAATGCACATACGCATAGAACCATCCTTCTTCTTTACAAACAAGACAGGAGCACCCCAAGGTGACACACTGGGCCGAATGAAGCCCTTATCAAGAAACTCCTGTAACTGCTCCTTCAACTCCTTCCACTCAGGAGGAGTCATACGATATGGAGGAATAAAGATAGATTGAGTGCCCGACAACAAATCAATGCCAAAATCAATATCTCTTTGGGGCGGCATGCCTGGAAGATCAGCTGGAAACACATTTGGAAAGTCCCTCACTACTGGGACCAACTCAACTGTAGGGGCATCACTACTGACATCTCTCACATAAGCTAGATACGCGTCATACCCCTTCTCAACCATTCGTTGAGCTTTAAGAAATGAAATTACTCTGCTGGGAGTATACTCTATGGTACCTCTCCACTCTAATCGCGGTAATCCTGGCGTAGCCAGTGTCACGGTCTTAGCGTGACAATCAAGAATAGCATAATGGGGCGACAACCAGTCCATGCCCAAGATAACATCAAAGTCTACCATACTTAGCAATAATAAATTGGCTCTAGTCTCAAAACCACTAAGAGCAATCAAACACGACCGATACATGTGGTCCACAACAAGAGAATCTCCCACAGGAGTAGACACATAAACAGAAGAACTCAAGGATTCCCGAGATATGCCTAAATATGGGGCAAAATAAGAGGACACATAGGAATATGTAGAGCCTGGATTAAATAAGACCGACGCGTCTCCATGACAGACCGGAACAATACCTGTAATGAAAAAGTTCAAAGCAACTTCCTCTGCACGAGCCAGAAGGGCATAATATCTGGCCTGGCCTCCCCCTCTAGGGAAACCTCCACCTCTAGCTGGCTGAGCAAGTGGGGTAGCAATTGGAGCTATAACCATAGCCTGAGAACTCTGCGGGGCACGCTGTGGCTGAAAAGTCTATGGAGGTGCACCCCTCCTAAGTCTGGGGCAATCCCTCACCATATGGCAGGTGTCACCACACTCAAAACAAGCTCTGGGAGAGCATGGATGCTGTGACTGGCTCGGGCAAGGTCTGCTAGACTGACCAATAAAAGCACCCCGTGCAGGAGGCACACTAGACACTGGCGGTGCATAATAAGGCTCCTAGGGCCTAGAAGGGATCGAAATACCACTGGCAGCTGCAAGAGCTGAATGAACGGGGTGACTCCCATAACCCCTACCATGGCGAACGGGGCACGAGTACCACTATAAGTGCCAGACTATCGAGACCTCTTGGCCTCCCTCTCCTCTCTCTCCCGAGCAAGCATACCCTCCAATCTCCTAGCAATACTCACAACCTGCTGGTAAGAAATATCTATCTCCAACTCCCAGGCAATGCTAAGCTGGATACTAGGGTGGAGTCCCTCGATAAACCGACGAATCCTCTCTTGAATTGTGGCAACCAAGGCTGGTGCATGTCGGGCCAAATCACTTAAACAAACTGCATACTATAACATAGTCATAGCACCCTGGCGCAACTGCTCAAACTTCGCACGCCATGCGTCCTTGAGGCTCTGAGGGACATACTCTCTCAAAAATATGTCCGAGAACTGAGTCCATATAAGTGAAGTTGCCTCAGCCGGACTACTCAACTCATAAGCACGCCATCACTAATAGGCTGCTTCTCTAAGCTGGAATGTAGTAAAAGAAACCCCACTTGACTCCGCTACACCCATAGTACGGAGAATACGGTGACACTCCTCCAGAAAACCCTGGGCATCCTCTGACGCCAATCCACTGATGGTAGAAGGGTGGTACTTCTTATACCTTGCAAGTCTGAGCTGCTCCACCTCAGAAACTGCTACCCTATCCTCGGGCTGAGCTGGAGCTACTGGCTGCATCGGTAAAATCTCTGGAACCTGGTTGATCTGAACCCGCGGCTCTGGAGTACCAGCCATGGGAGTATGTGCTCCTCCCCCGGCCTGAAATGTGGCAGGTGCAAGTGGAATCAATCCAATCTGAGCTAATGTGCTGAACATGCTCATGAACTGGGTTAGAGTTTCCTGGAGGGCTGGTGCAGCAACAGGTACCTCAGGTGCTTGCCGTCCAGCTGCAGCTACTGGGGGCTCCTCTGTCGTAGCTCGCGCGGGTGCTCTGGCTGCACCGTGTGGACGTCCTCGGCCTCTACCCTAGCCTCTTGTGGCTCTAACAGTGGGCGCGGATGCCTGATTATCAGATCCGCCTGTACGTGTCCTCGCTATCTGTGAGAGAATAGAATACAGAAGTTTAGAATTTCGAAGTCAACAATTTTGCACGACAAGGAATCAATGAAGTGTAATTTTCCTAACAGTTCCATAGCCTCCCGAAGATAAATACAGACGTCTCTGTACCGATCCACGAGACTCTACTAAACCTACTTGTGACTCACGACACCTATGAACTTAGAGCTCTGATACCAACTTGTCACCACCCAAACTCCCTCCGTATAATGTCGTGATGGCACCTAGTCCGTACGACTAGGTAAGCCTAACAAATTGTAGAAAATAACAAAATAAAAGTAAAACTTGGCAACTAACAGCAGTGGATAACTGAATAACTAGTAACAATGCCGCTCGGCATGTACAATAACCAATACTCTATAAATACACAGTCTTCCCAAAACCCAAAACATCGTAAGTCACAAGCTACAGAAGAAAAATAGCATCTCTATACACCAGAGTCTAATAAAAGGAATACAGGAAGTGTTTGACATAGGGGAGGATAGAGGGTGACTCCTAGGTCTGTGGACGCGAGCAGATATACCTTGAAGTCTCCGAAATAGCAGCAAATGAACAACTAATAGTGAGGATGGTATGATGAACCTGGATCTGCACATAAAAACATGTGCAGAAGAGTAGCATGAGTACACCACAATGGTACCTAGTAAGTGCCAAGCCTAATCTCGGTCGAGTAGTGACAAGGTCAGTCAGGCCCACTGGTAAATAATAAATAAGGCAGGAGAATATACAGTATAATAAGAGACTAGAATTTAATAAAAGGAAATACAGGGGTAAATAGCAGGGGATCTCCCGTGATACCGTCTCGTAATCCCAAAATAAATATACAATGAGAACTCCCGAGGTACCACCTCATTGTCTCAAAAGTAAATATACAGGGAGAACTTCCGAGGTACCGCCTCGTAGTCTCAAAAGTAAATATGTAGGGAGAACTCCCAAGGTACCGCCTCGTTGTCTCAAAAGTAAATGTGCAGGGAGAACTCCCGAGAAACCGCCTAGTAGTCTCAAAAGTAAATGTGCAGGGAGAACTTCCGAGGAACCGCCTCGTAGTCTCAAAAGTAAACACACAGCTCAAACCGATAAATACAACAGTTAACAGCAAGATTTCTACAGCTATACTGATAAAGAACAAGGAAAAGCAGGAAATCAACTAGTCATGCTTCACAGAGTTCAAATAAGTAGTTAAAGCACATAGACATGCGATATTAGACTAAATAGGATAACTACACATTTTGGAATAGCTCAATTAAGAATGAAAACATACTAATACTCATTTAAACGGTATAACTCAAATTAAAGGAAAAATAGGTTGCTACTCATTAAAATAAATTGGGTTTTACAACAAATAGCCCGTGTACGTACTCATCACCTCACGTACACGACGCTCACATATCACAAAGTACCAAATCCTAAGGGGATTTCCCCCTACATAAGGTTAGGCAAGCCACTTACCTCAAACCAAGCTTAATCAATTGGTAACAATGCCTTTTCCACGAATATTCGACTCTGAATGGCCCAAATCTAGCCAAAAATCAATTACACACCATAAATACAACTATAAAAAACTAATCTAATTAATAAAATCAAAGCTAAAGCAAGAAATTAGAAAATTGCCCCAAAAGGTTGATCCGGGCCCACGTCTCGAAATCGGGTAAAAGTCACAAAATATGTACACCCATTCACTCACGAGTTCACTCGTACAAAATTATCCAAATTCTATATCAAAATCCCAATCAAAACTCAAAAACTTAGATGAAGAACTTCTCCCATTTTTCTCAAATTTCTCAACCAAATTCCTTAATTAAATGATGAAATCAACTATAGATTAGTGAAATATAACCATAAACGAGTTAAGAACCATTACCCCAAAGTTCTCTTTGAACAATCTTTGAATTATTGCCTCAATCCGAGCTCTCAAAGACCCAAAATGTAAATGAGATCAAACCCTCAAAATTTTCCCTTTTCTGCCCAGCGATCTCGCACCTGGGGACATCTAGTAGCATCTGCGACACTGCACCTGTGAAAATTCCATCGCAAGTGCGCAAATGACTAAGAGGGCTGGGTCCGCTTCTGCGATGAGGTGTCGCACCTGCACGCCCGCTTCTATGTTCCTTTCACCGCTCATGCGAGTCCGCTTCTGCGAGACTCTGACCGCTTCTGCGGTCCCTGCTGGGCAGGCCCATAATCGCTTCTGTGGCTCGATGGCCGCTTCTACGGTGCAGCACTTGCGGCCTAAAATGCGCAGGTGCGATTACACAAGGTGCAGCAACTTCAGCCAATCCAACACATTTCCAAATGATCTGTTAACCACTCAAAATCAACTCGAGGCTCCCGGGACCTCAATCAAACATACCAACAAGTCCTAAAAATATTATACAAACTTAGTCGAGCCCTCAAATGACATCAAACAACGCTAAAAACATGAATTACCCTCTGATTCAAACTTAATGAACTTTGAAACTTTAAACTTCTAAAACCGATGCTGAAACCTATCAAACTACGTCCGATTGACCTCAAAATTTGCACATGAGTCATATTCAGTCTTACAGACCTACTCCAACTTCCAGAATCAAAATTCGACCCCGATATCAAAAAGTCCACTACCGGTCAAAATCTCCAAAAATTTGACTTTCGCCAATTCAAGCCTAAATCAGCTACGGACCTCCAATTCACAGTCCGAACATGCTCCTAAGTCCAGAATCACCCAACGGAGATAACAGAACCGGCGAAACTCTATTCCGGATTTGTCTTCACATAGTTCCAACTACAGTCAAAAATCCTAAGACTTAAGCTTCCGTTTAGGGACTAAGTGTCCCAAAATACTCCGAAAACACAACCAAAGCCTCATGGCAAGTCACATAAGCAGAAAGAGATACGAGGAAAACAGTAAATAGGGGATTGGGGCTATAACTCTCAAAACGACCGGCCGGGTCATTATACATGTCCGCATGCCACGTATCATACCTCATCATGAAACATATAAAGTAAGAAGGGGCCTGGAGGGTGGCCCTAAAGGCTGAGTACACCACAACGGTACTCAATAAGTGTCATAGACTCTCTCTAACTCAAGTTCCTGGGACTAGATTTTACAAAACCTATGCAACCAATATTTGATATAAATTGATAAATAATTATATAAATCATGCTCTTTATCATTTCAAATGAAAAGACAAGTGAAGTATAAAGCATGATATAAATTCTTATAACATTTGTATCAATCCAAGATTTTTAATAAAATCATACAAAACCATTTCAATTTCATTTAGTCATCAAAATCACTTTCGACTCCTTAGGCCTAAAAATAAGAAAGTCATCTTTATCTTTCATCGGAAGTACTATACCGATACCGACATAACAAACAACTACTAGGTGATCGACCTAGCAACAAGTATTTGACCCTACTTGTCTGGGCGGCTTTCCGTAGTGCTGTATGAGTCGACTTAACCTCATTACTTTAAGTAATGTTCATTTTCCCTCCCAATGGGGGACATTATCTCACAAACCTCGGCTTAACCTTGGAATGCGTCACTACACCGGCACGTGTAGTTCCATGGTAACGAACTCAACGTTTGAACCAATCTCGGTGGTCTCTACTAGTAACTCCCAAAATATTTGAATATAAAAAATAGATTCATAGCCTAATAGCCTCAAAGGAAATATTTTTATCAAATCATGATTTTTCATAATCAATCCAAACCATTTGAACAAAATCAAATATATAACCTTTTTTATTTTAATGCTTTTAGCACTTTAACATCAATCTTTAAAAGATACAACAAGTGCGATTCCATTGATCAAATTTCAAAACACATACTTTTTCATGAAAACGTATCTTTAGTACTCAAATAGTTTATACTCTTATCAACACATAAGTTTTAATAAAAATTATAACATTTTCCTTCAGTTTCTTCTTACAAATAAGTTTTAAAATTAAGAATTTTATCATCACACGGCACTTCAAAATCAACAAACATAGAAACACATGGTGACATCCTTCCCGCTTGTCCCCACAAGTACGGATGCACATTTATAGGTAACATCATGTATTAACAAATCATGCCTTTAGGGAGAATCCCTCAAGAAGAGTAAGTCATAATCAACTTACCTCAACCTTCAAGCTCCAAAAATACTACAATATTCCAATTGATTAAAATGCTCAAATATCACTCACAATTCAATATCTACCATTAGATATCCCAACTACGTTAAAAAATATGAAAAGATTTATAAATATCTATTTAGACTTCACAATTCGGCAACAAGCCTTCAACCATCCCAAATTATCCTATAGGTTCACTCACTAGCCTGTTCAATTCAATTCATATCATTTAGTACTCATTTGGAGTTATTAATTATACTACGTTAATTACCTAACATCATCAAGTCACTATTCAATGTCTTCTCCAACAAAACCCAAGGTTTAAGAACTCCCATTTCAAGAACTAGTATTGTATCTTATCCAAATGACGATTCTCAATTCAATTCGTTCATCAATTAAGTTATCAAGTCTATGAGAATCATTAGAAACTCAATACATATCCATTTATATCAATTTATCACTATTCATCTTCTTCTTTCCCCAAAAATAGTATTTTCAAGACCCACCCTTAGGGTTCATACAATATCCCATTACAACTTCAAATAAAACTCATAAACATGCTACCCATATTTCAATATATCATATATGTGAAGCTCAAGTTAAGGAATTACCTCTTGGTGGAAGAATCTCACTTTTTCTCTTTTTGGTGTTCTTGAAGATTCAATACATTTTCTATGGATTTTGATCCATGAATGATGTTAAAACTAACATTAAATGGTGTTATATGGCCACAAATGCATCTTAAATACTTACCCTGAAGTGTGTTTACGAGGGATGTGCTCCTCCTTCTCTAGATTCAAGACCCTTGTCCAAAATTCCATCTATTTCTCGGTCCCCAAAATAGTCATTTTTGTAATTTTGATAGTATGCGTAGCTACGCACACCTCCAGCTAGCTACGCTCCCTTACTCTTGAGAGCCCCTTCATTTGAATACCTTGCTGAAATCAGCTACGCCCAAGGCAACATAGCTCGCGTAGCTACATGGCTGCTGTGATACCCTTTAGTAAAAAGATCATAACTTCTTGTAGGAATATCCAAATGACGAACGTTTTGAAGAAATGAAAACTAGACTCATATATATTTAATTTGATAGGTCGTAAACCATATAAATATTCATATATTGGGAGTTGTGCTCATTTGAAGTTAGATCTTGTGCAAACCTATTTATCACTTTAGCCCATCATATAGTTTCTAACTTGACTTAGCCTTAGGGCTCTTCTTGTAACAAAACCATTCTTAATACACCTCATACATATATTATCATGATACATTGATATCCTTCATATTATTAGTTATATTCATACCCGAATTAATAGCACCCTTCAATCTTCTTAATGGTCTTAAAACCCTTTAAAAAATTTCGGGGTGTTACATTCTCCCCCACTTAAGAACATTCGTCCTCAAATATTTTGCAAGTCATTATTAGGAAGAGTATTATCCTCATTTCACCTTAACCATCATCCTGAATCATTCCTGACTTCATATGAATCTTAGATGTTCTTCCAAAATTTCAACTTCCTTAAGTCCCAAAAATTTGGCTAACTTTCCAAATTCTTAAATTTTTTTAGTAGAGTATTCTATTTAATTGGGACTACCCAAAAATTCAACTGTCCAGAACAAGCCCCCACATGGGCACCAGTTTCAAAACAAATCAACAATTAAATATCTATAACATAATATGATGTCTAGGCCTCACACGGTCGCACATACATACTCTATAATGACCCGATCAGTCGTTTTGAGTTCTAGCATGTCGTTCAGCAGTTTGAGGCCTTGAGTAGCTTCACTTCATATTTTATGACTTATACGGGTGGTAGGAATTGAACTTCGGGGAGTTCGGAGTTGATTTGGAAAGAAAAGTTTTATTTCGGAAGCTTTAAGTTGGAAGATATTGACTAAGGTTTGACTTTTGAGTAAATGACCTTGAAATAGAGATTTGAAGGTTTCAATAGGTTCATATGATGATTTTGGACTTGGACGTATGTTCGGATTGAGTGTCGGATCACCCGTGAGCATTTCAGTGCTTATTATGGAAGGTTGGCATTTTGAAAGTTTAAGAATTTTTTAAGTTTGGTTTGAAGTGGGATTTGGTGTTATCGATGTCTGTTTGGTATTATGAGCCTTGGAATAGGTTTGTGTTGTGATTTATAACTTGTACGCAAAGTTTGGCGTCATTCCAGAATGTTTTGGTATGGTTCGGACCCTTTCGTCGAAGTTTGAAAGTTTAAAGAAGGATTTCGATAGTCGATTCGTAGTTTCGACATTATTTGGCACGATTTGAGGCCTCAAATAAGTTTGTAATGTGTTTTGGGAAGCGTTGGTATGTTTGGTCAAGGTCCCGGGGGCCTAGGGTGGATTCCAGATGGTTAACGGATCAGATTTGGGACTTAAGAAAAAGCTGGAGCATTCTGGTTGCTGGTGCAACCACTTCTACGGAAACTTCATCGCAGAAGCGAGGTAGTGAACTGCAAAAATGGCTGGAAGTGAGCTGGGCAGAGGCTACAGGTGCGAAGGAATCCCCGCACCTGCGTGATCGTAGATGCGACCATTGGAGCGCAGAAGCGGAGGTTGGCCAAGAAGGCCTGGGCCGCAGAAGCGGACATGGAAGCGCAGGTGCGCGAGCGCAGAAGCGCCTGAGGCCTATAGAATCGGAAGCGCAGGTGCGCTACTGGGGGCGCAGACACGAGGTCTGTTAATTTGCGCTGGAGCCGCACCTGCGATAGATTTTCCATAGGTGCGGAGCCGCATAAGCGGCTACTGTTCCCCAAGTGCGAGGAAGTGCTTGGCAGAATTGGATTTTTATACGGGATTTGGCCCATTTTATTTCATTCTCTCTTGGTTTTGGCTATTTTTGGAGAGCATAAAGTGGAGATTTTCATCAACCATTGCAAGGTAAGTAATTCCCACATAAATTTAGTGAAATACTTAGATTATATACGGATTTTTACATGGTAATTTATGAAATATTTTGGGATTTTAAGAGGAAGACCTAGAATTGATAGTTTTGGATTTTCACCATGATTTTGAAAACGAAATTAGGAATAAATTGTATATTTTAGTTTGTGGCATTATGGGCAAAGTTTATTTTCAAAAATTTTCGGAATCCGGACACGTGGGCCCGAGGGTTGACTTTATTGACTTTTCGAGCGGAGTCGGAAATCATTATAAATTGTTAAATTGTAAGCATTGGAGTATATTTTGATTGATTTACACATTGTTTGACTAGTTTTGGGACGTTTGGCTTTGAGTTGAGATGTTAGAGAGGCGTTGGAGCCTGTTATGGAACTATGGAGCAAGGTAAGTCTCATGTCTAACCTTGTGAGGGGGGAAAGTACCCCTAGGTGATATTTATTATTATGTGTAACTAGTTATGGGTGCTACGTACGCACGAGATGACGAGAGTCCGTGCGTAACTAGAGCATGATTATGTCCGGGTAGACTTAAGACTTTATCATATAATAGTTAAATTGTTTGGACTCATTTGCTAGTCTAATGAATTGAAAATTTTAACTACAATTGATTTAGAAACATGTAAATATATTAGGCCGAGCTTTATCACCTTGAGTTGTTGCCAAGATATTTGAAAAATGTATAGGTGTATATTTATTATTGTGCCCATGTATTGTGTTGTAAGCGTGTGCCTCGTAATTCGATAACTTCCTTTCTTTCTTGTGGAGAGGGCCAAACGCCTCGACAGTATAATAGATGCATTTATGGTTCGTGCCGATCGACCCTCGGCAGTGTACACATTATTCTGGATCGGGCCGAGCGACCTCGGCATAATCGTGCATTATATCGCTGGTAATCCGAACACTCACGAGATTATCTTTCCACCAATGCCCTTCATTTTATACGGTATTCGTTATGTATTTAACATTGGCACTTGACATGTTTTTGAGCTTTTAAGGTAGAATACAAGATTGAGGAATTCATACGTTAAAAGAAATATTTGAAAGATTACGTAACTTACAGATTTACCCCATTATTATTGTGTGCTTCATATCTGCCTATGATTCATTATATTGCTTTATTGGACCTCTACTAAGTGTCGATGTCGACCCCTCGTCACTACTTCTCCGGGGTTAGGCTAGATACTTACTAGGTACGCGTTGATTTACATACTCATGCTGCACTTATACACTAAATGTGCAGGATCTAACAAGTTTATTTGTCGATCATCTTGGCGCGTAGGCGCACCTGTTGAGGGTACTTCATGTGAGCTGCATTCCAGGCTACCCATCACAGTCCACCGAGTCTCCATAGTATTATTTATTTTATCCTGTCTTATTGACATTCTGGACAGATATTGTATTATTATTGTACTCCTTAGAAAATGATCAAGCACTTGTGACACCGGGTTTTAGGGTTATACTAGTTGATGCTCATGGTTTCTTATATTATTATCGCCTTTCATTTCTTTTATGAACTACAAATTTTGTATGTTCCCGTGGATTTAAAAGTGTAAGTCTATTTCCTTGTTAAAATCCATGATTTTGAAAGTAATAAAATGTGTAATTAAATTGATAAATCACCGTTGGCTTGCCTGACGGCGGCGTTAGGCGCCATCACAACCTATAGTGAATTTGGGCCGTGACAGATTGGTATCAGAGTGTTAGGTTCACTTGGGTCTCACGAGTCATGAGCAAGTCTAGTAGTCTTGTGGATCGGTACAGAGACGTCTGTACTTATCTTCGAGAGGCTAAAGGGTTGTTAGGAGAACTTCCCTTCTTGATTCCTCATTGCGCGATTTGATTCCTTTGAGGCTTATGTCTTTATTTCCTTCCTACTCAATCTTATGCGACTTGAAGCGCTTGTTATCAATTGGGTGTCGAGGAGTTGTAGTGGTACTGCAGACGTGGTACGGGATGTTGTTTTCCCTACGTGTTCGGGCGGGCTATTATCGTCGCCTTACGAAAGGATGTTCTATCGTTTCGGCTCAGTATCTGTATTTTCTATGGTTTTAAGGCTATGCACATGTTGCTATGATGTTCATGCGTTGTTATCGCACAATGTTGGTATAATGGTAGGGTGCTTATTTATGGATCGCGACAGGGAATGACTCGAAAAGAAGAACTTCTCAGTTCATGGTTTAGAGGTTTGGCATCTAATTCCAGCGGAGGAAGGACAATCGGACTATGGATGTTCAGGTTTTTGTTGATGGAGTAACAAGACTTAATATTTTCGAGTGTGGTGGAATTTTCATTTTTGATGTGGTGTTGTCATCCTTGTTTGGATGTATTGTTGTTCGCCGGTGTTATGGTCTTCTTTGATTTGCCTTCGGGGCAGAGTGTGGTGAAATAATGTCTAAAAAGCAGTTGTCAGAGATGGCAGTGTATAGCAATTTCAGAATTGAACCGGTGCTTCGAAAGTGGATGGCTCGAGAAAGATGATCTTCGAGGAGGTTTAGAGTTGGTAGCATTTTATTAGTTCATGTGCTATAGAGAAGGATTTTTATTTGAGGCAACATTTGGGCAGCAAAGGATGAGGAAGGACATAGCGGGAGGTGTCTCGCGGTGGTCAAATTATTGGCAGGTCAAGTATGAAGAGCAGAGGTCGAGAATTTGCTTAAAGGAGATGGTTTAACCGAAGTGGGAGTGGTAGTATAGCATATGGATTCTGTGACAGGTTAGCCACATGCCTTGAGAAAGTTTAGAGTGATTTAGGGATCATAGTGGAAAGTGACTAGGTCTACCGACCTTATTTGAAATAGTGGCTACTACACTGAGGAAGATCGAATATGGCAGAAAGGAGTTGCTGGAAATGAAGAGGGGTGTGAAAACTTTATTATCGTTGGGATGAAACATGACTTCAAGTTTGGAATGTATTGTCGGACTTTCAGTTAATGTCAATGGGGAATGAACAGACTTGTACAGCTGGTGGAAGGGCACGGGCTTAGGAGAGTTTACTGAGTTTGCGGTAGTGGTACCCAGTGCAGCGTCGTTAGAAGATGTCGGTATGGAATCTCCACAGGTGGGTTATCTCTTGTGAGCAGGTTAGCAGTTGCATGATTTTGTGAACTTTCTACGAAGAATTCTACTTACTACCCGACGGAAGGTCGAATATGCGATTGCGGCTGATAATACGGAATGTTCATGAAAAGTTTAATAAGAAACTACAAGAAATTTGGCGGGTTGACGGTGCAAGATCATGGTAATTTAGAAGGGGAACTATTTGTGGGTTCTAGGTTTATATAATTGTAGCTAAAGCTAAGTGGGGGAGCCCTACCGTCTATGACTGGATCACGTGGTTGTCTGCTTATGCAGCTTCTGGTTATCGATGCATTGGTGGATTATTTATGACTAAGAAAAGAAAACATCAGGGGTAGTTCGAGCAAAGGACTTGATGAATGTGTGCTAAACTTTTCCTTATCGATTCATGTGCAGTTTTGGGAAGACTCGGAGTTTATGCTTCTTGTGGATGTGATGTGCAAGGAAAGGAATTCAGCCAGTTGCCTCTTTGAGAGGGTGTTCATGTGCTAGCAGCGCACTCGAGTTTGGCTTATATTTGGGACCAAGTCAGAGTGGGTGACTCTCAACAGTGGTTCTAATGGGTTCATTATGTGGCTGGAGACCAGGATTTTGCAGCAGAGTGTGAAGAATACTTGGGAAATTTTCTATGTTATCATCGGGTCTGCGGGGCAGTATTGGAAAAATGGGATAAATAGTTTCGGATTCGCGGAAGGTCTTTCATAATGGGTGTACCAGTTAGAGATGCTATTATGTGCATGAAGAAGGTATGCGATGGTTCATGTGTATTGAGACGATGTGGTCTCGTAAAGTGGGTCACTTGGGAGGAGTGTTGTTGAGTTTTGTTATGATGCTTGAATGGAGCTACTATTATTTTTAAGGCAAGTAAAGAGTGAATTGGAAGAAGTTGGTTCGGTTAGTAATGGTTGAATCAACATGACTGCGGCAATGATCAGTTCCTTCGGTGTGTGAAGTTATACATGTGGTTTATGGTTGTACGTGCGGGCTTGACAGCCATCACAACTTGATTGATTTGGGAGGTATTTGATTCAAATGGCCTTGTTGTGTAAATGGATTCCATAAGAGTCATGACGGTTTAGGCCATGACTTGAGGTTTGTATTGTCTGCGGTTGGGGAATTCAGTTGCGTGTTGCATTGGTTCTTCTGAAATGAGCTAAGTGATTGATATTTGGGCATCTCGTAAGTATAAGCGTTACGGCTTGTTGGGTGTTTCCTTACTGATTATCATGTTTGGATCGGGTGGCATGCCGCCACATGTATGTTGTGTGGATCAGGTTGCACGGTGAAACAGTGTCATGTTTGGATCGGGTTGTACGCCGCAACAGTGTCATAGTTGGATTGGGTTGCACGCCACAATAATGAGATGTTGAATACGGTTCCCTATACTTATTTTTGTGTATTTGTTTTTCATTCTATAAGAAAGGTTCATAGCGTCTCTTCGGCCGTTTTATTCGTTACGCAGACCGGGTAGCTCCTTTTTCCAGAGTTCATTCTCCCTTATGTGTCATATTCAAATTGTAGTTTATTGTCGCATTGATGGCATCATACGAGATTTGGTTCAGTGTGTGAGATGGCTTATTGCCTGAGCAGCTTGTGCTAGGTGAGACGAGATTATTAGACATGAAATCAGTGCAATCAGATTATATAAGATATATTAAAGAGCAAATATCGTTATTCCGTTCGGAATGAGTTAACGGTCCTTGTCAGGAGGAGAGACTCCATGATTTGTTGATTCGGCGGGTGGTTATGAGCTTCTACACATCTCTTTCATCGTGGAAGTACTACGAGAGTTGGAACATGGTTTATACGCATTATGAGGTGTATTGCGGGAATCAGATTCGTGAAATTCCAGCTATGTGGTCGGGGAATGTTATTATGGGCAACCGACTTATATAGTGCATGGTGTGATTTCAGCGCAAGTGCACGATCATGTTTTGGTACAGTGTGTAGTGATTGGTACGGTGTTCGTATGTTAGAAACATGTCTTGAAGAGAAATTCGGAGGTTGGAATTTGGTTCTAAGGCTTATTGACCAAATAGAAGGGAGAATCTTCAGTCTGGGTTGAGTTAATGTGCTCAACTAGGTTGTGGTGGCACGGGTAGGTGCACAAGGTGTTGAACAGTGATCTTGGGGGCAACTCTGGAGCAGTTCTTAACACGTTCGAGGATGAACGTATGTTTAAGTGGGGAAGAATGTAACGATCCGACTGGTCGTTTTGATCTCTAGCGTGTTGTTCGGCAGTTTGAGGCCTTGAGTAGCTTCACTTCATGTTTTATGACTTGTACGAGTGGTCAGAATTGAACTTCGGGGAGTTCAGAGTTGATTTGGAAAGACATTTTTTTATTTCAGAAGCTTTAAGTTGGAAGAATTGATTAAGGTTTGAATTTTGAGTAAACGACCTTGGAATAGGAATTTGAAGGTTTCAATAGGTTCGTATGATGATTTTGGACTTGGGCATATGTTCGGGTTGAGTATCGGATCACCCGAGAGCATTTCGGTGCTTCTTATGGAAGGTTGGCATTTTAAAGGTTTAAGAATTTCCTATGTTTGGTTTAAAGTGGGCTTTGGTGTTATCGATGTTCGTTTGGAATTTTGAGCCTTGGAATAGGTTCGTATTGTGATTTATGACTTGTATGCAAAGTTTGGCATCATTACGGAATGTTTTGGTATGGTTCGGATGTGTTCATCGAAGTTTGAAAGTTTAAAGAAGGACTTCGATCGTCGATTCGTAGTTTCGATGTTGTTTGGCATGATTTGAGGCCTCGACTAAGTTCGTAATGTGTTTTGGGACGTGTTGGTATGTTTGGTTAAGGTCTCGGGGGCCTCGGGTGGATTCCAGATGGTTAACAAATCGGATTTTGGACTTAAGGAAAAAGCTAGAGGATTTCAGTTGCTCGCGCAACTGCTTCTGCGGAAGCTTCATCGCAGAAGCGAGGTAGTGAACCACAGAAGCGACTGGAAGTGAGCTGGGCAGAGGATGCATGTATGAAGGAATCCCCGCATTTGCGTGATCGCAGAAGCGACCATTGGAGCGCAGAAGTGGAGGTTGGCCAAGAAGGCCAGGGCGGCAAAAGCGGACATGCTGCGCGAGCGCAGAAGCGCTTGAGGCCCGCGGAAGCGCAGGTGGGCTACTGGGGGTGCAGAAGCGAGGGCTATTGGTTTGTGCTGGAGACGCACCTACGATGGATTTTGCACTGGTGCGAAGCCGCATAAGTGGCTACTATTCCGCAGGTGCGAGGAAGCGGTGGGCAGAATTGGATTTTTATACGAGATTTGGCCTATTTTCTTTCATTCTTTCTTGGTTTGGGCGATTTTTGGACAGCTTCAAGTGGAGATTTTCATCAACCATTGCAAGGTAAGTAATTTTCACATAATCGTAGTGAAATACATGGATTATATGCGGATTTATACATGGAAATTTATGGAACATTTTGGGATTTTAAGAAGAAGACCTAGAATTGATAGTTTTGGATTTTCACCATGATTTTGGTAAAGTTTCTCTTCGAAAATTTTCGGAATCCGGGCACGTGGGCCTAAGGGTTGACTTTATTGACTTTTCGAGCGGAGTTGGGAATCATTATAAATTGTTAAATTTTAAGCATTGGAGTATATTTTGATTGATTTACACGTTGTTTGACTAGTTTAGGGACGTTTGGCTTTGAGTTGAGGTGTTAGAGAGGCGTTGGAGTAGGTTATGGAACTTCGGAGTGAGGTAAGTCTCATGTCTAACCTTCTGAGGGGGAAACTAGCCCTATGTGATATTTATTGTTATGTGTAACTAGTTGTGGGTGCTACGTATGCACGAGGTGACGAGAGTCCGTACGTAGCTAAAGCATGATTATGTCTGAGTAGACTTAGGACTTTATCATATAATATTTAAATTTTTTGGACTCATTTTGCTAGTCTAATGAATTGAAAATTTTAACTGCAATTGATTTAGAAACATGTAAATATATTAGGCCGAACTTTATCACCTTGAGTTGTTGCCAATATATTTGATGAATGCAAAGGGGTATATTTATAATTGTGCTCATGTACTGTATTGTAATCATGCACCTCGTAATTCGATAACCTCCTTCCTTTCTTGTGGAGCGGGCCGAACGCCTCCACAGTATAATAGATACATATATGGTTCGTGCTGCTCGACCCTCAGCAGTGTACACATTATTCTGGATTGAGCCGAACAACCTCGGCATTATCGTGCGTTATATCGCTGGCAGTCCGAATGCTCACGAGATTATCTTTCCACTGATGCCCAGCGTTTTATGTGGTATTCCTTATACATATGACATTGGCACTTGACATTTTTCTGAGCTGTTAAGGTAGAATACAATATTGAGGAATTCATACGTTAAAAGAAATATTTGGAAGATTACATAACTTACAGATTTATCCCATTATTGTTGTGTGCTTCATATCTTCTTATGATTTATTATATTGCTTTATTGGACCTCTAGTAAGTGTCGATGTCGACCCCTCATTACTACTTCTCCAGGGTTAGGCTAAATACTTACTGGGTATATGTTGATTTACGTACTCATGCTGCACTGCTGCACTAAATGTGTAGGATCTGATAAGTTCATTTGATGATCATCTTGGTGTGTAGGCGCACCTGTTAAGGGGACTTCATGTGAGTTGCATTCCAGGATACGCATCGCAGTCCGAATCTCCATCGAATTATTTATTTTATCCAGTCTTATTGACATTCTAGACATATGTTGTATTATTATTGTACTCCTTAGAAAATATTCATGCACTTGTGATACCGGGGTTTGGGGTTATACTAGTTGATGCTCACGGTTTCGTATATTATTATCGCCTTTTATTTATTTTATAAACTACAAATGGTGTACATTCCAGTGTATTTAGAAGTGTAAGTCTCTTTCCTTATTATAATATATGATTTCGAAAGTAATAAAATGGGTAATTAAATTGATAAATCACTGTTGGCTTGCCTGACGGCGGTGTTAGGTGTCATCACGGCCTATAGTGGATTTTGGGTCGTGACATACTCAATGCACAACAACAAACTATCTAAGACCCACACGTACGTACATACATACCTAACGTATAACAACAAAATATTTAAACCCCACGTGGCCGCACATATACCATAATTGCGTCAAATACTTCTTTTCAATTTTAAAAAATTGCATATCTATACCTCGCTCATTCCAACACCGGTTACTCTATATTTCAACACATATTACTACCATGCATATATGTATTCTCTTTTTATTTTGTATACACCAAGTTGCACGTGAAAGAGCATTTCTTGCATACATTAAAAATCTTTTTTCTTTCACTCAAAGTCTTTCATATTTACATAAAATTACTTCTAAGCATAGTTTGTCCTCATAGGACTCTTGATTCTCTAGTTACCAAATATTTCTATGATGTTCTTTTATTCCATCCGAAGACTAACAAGATATTTATCTTACTTAGATCCATCCATCACGTGGGTGATTTATATCTCCACTTGCACTTGTAACTTTTGAGTTTCCATTAGACCTCAATTTGATAAACACCATAGCTAACAAGTTCACTGTGCAAATATTCATTTCACTTCCTCCTTGTGGCGCAAGTCTACCATCCATTCCTGAACATCAGTGTACATACTTCTATTCTCTTAACCTTAACCAACTCATAGATACCACCATGTCCTTTGTGATATTTCTCTACCATAAATTCAGATTGTATTTTCTAGTATGCCTATCATAGGAATATTATCATGGATTGTAGGCTTCTAACTCCCAAGTGACAATGCTTTTAGGATATACTTGCACCTTTTAGTTTCTTTTTCCTTTCTAACCCCGTGCTTCTTACTGGAGCACATTGTTTCGATTTGCAAGAGTATTTCTTATTCAGGAATATGCATAGCATAACTTAATTTCTACCTCATTTTATTCCAAGTGTGCAAATATTTCATCCTCATGTATAGCCCTCATTGTTCTATTTAGCCAATGTATAACCAAAGTACTTTCTCATTTTCTGCAAAAGGTTGAATTTAATTCAAGTGATACATCTTCCTAATTATGTTGTAGGAATCTATTTGAGTAGCCCATTAAATATTTGACTATTAGGTATTACCTTTTAATAACATCAATGTCGAACACCGTAACTATTGCTCGTGATAAGCATGTGATCCCTCTACCAGCACTGTAGGACAATTTTACTCATTTCATCAGGAATCTTAGCGAAGATTTTTCCTTCATCTTTCTTTTGTGAATAAAATTTCTCCATTTTATTTTTCCAACCATCACCTTTAAGGTGACTTTTACTTGCTCTAACACTCCCTCACTTAGGCGTAAAACCCAAATCCAGGGCTCGAACATGATACTCAAAGATTTCATTAAATTTTTACTCCGTTCTATCTAATTTTACACACGCCGATATACTATTACAAGTTATTTATTTCCCCAGCTTGAAATTTTAATTCACTATTTCAATTTTTCATGAAGCCTTGACTTCTATTTTTGTAATTATATTTAGTAGCACCTACTATCCTGACAAAAGAAAAATGGTTATGCTCATCAAAGATTTCTTTGCCCCTTCTTGTACCCAAGTATCATGGCACTTCTAGCCTCAACTCATGTTGCCAAGTATCAACTCTTCCTATCCTTACAACAACAATAAAGTTAGCATATCACCGTTTGTGCCCATTTTACTTTCAAAAATCTTTTTCTAACATCTTGTCCTTCAGTCCATGCTCAAATATATTTCTCATAAATACAACTGCCTCGGGCTAAACCCGTATAAATTTCATATAACTTTCCATAACATACAGTATTTCCACAATGCTAAATGTAAGAAATGTGCAATCTATCTTCATGGCCTCATCATAACATAAGTTTTTCTGACTATAGTCAATATCACACCTTCATATCATCATGCCTCATGCGATTAACATTACCTCATTATTTTCCCCATTATTCATGGATTTTTTACTTGTGGGTACTCAATCATTCATATGATAATTACCTTCATATCTCGAGGTGTCTTCAATCTCATTGTTGTAGACAACATGTTAGGATTCGTGAGGCATTACTAAGTAGCCTTGGATTACTTGTAACCTCTTAACTCCCACACGTACCATTACTATTTTTAAGTTCTTGAGCCATAAGTGATCAGACTGTTGATCTCGTCCAAGTTCACACCTCAATTCAAGGTTATGAAACGGTCGATTGCAATAGTAATACCCAACAAGGAGTCAGGGTCGAATTCCACATGGAGCTATACGTGGGATTTAGGAGTATAAATTGCAGTGTATGAGTATGAACTATCTCAAATTACACTTTCACAAATTGATGGGTGTTCTATGTCTATTCCAAGTTAAGCTTTCAGGATTAAGTAATGAAACTAAGAAATTATTTTTGTTGTTATTTTTCAAATACTGTAAAAGGCCTAGGTCTATGACCTTCACCTAGGTGTTTGCCTAACGGATTGTAAACTTTAAAGTCTATTTTATTGGTCGGGGTATATTATAGCTATCAACACTTGAGTACCCACTCAATACCTCTCGGTCAGAGAGGGACTTTGCCCAAATTGGCTTTATCAAGTCCAAATGGGTGTTGAACAAAATGGTTGATACAAAGCTCAAGTCGGGTTTTACTATCTCTAAATTCAACCCTTTAATTGGGACTATCAATCTCTTGATTCACCCCAATTTCCTGTTAGCCAAATTTTTCTAGACTAAGTCTCTCTTTCTCAAGTAGAGACCAAGTCAAATAGGCATGAACTAATATTTGCAACCATTAATTCTACAACTAAAAGCACGAACAAGGCTAAATAATAAACACCCAACCATAAACAAGCAATGAATTAAACACCCATTAAGTTTACACTCTAGGGTTGGGTCACAACCCTAGTAAAAATCTAGCTACTCATGCTTAAGACGGAAGAAATAGAAGAAAAAATGATAATTAAACCCATATAGATAATTAAAATAAAGAAATATATGTTTAAAAACTCAAAATGGCAAAAACTACAAAAGAGAATAAAGAAAAATGGCTATTGTAGCTACTGATGTCCAAAACATTTCCTAAAAAGTAAAACTCTTCTATTTATACAGAGCTGGAATTTTCAGACAAAAATGCCCTGTCAGAGGTTCTGCGGCCGCACAATTCCATGTGCGGTTTGCGCTTTGCTTCAACCTGACAGGATTGGAATCTTGCGGCCGCACAATTCTGAACCACGGCCGCATCTCTCTCTTTCTGCGGTCCGCATATTTCTGAGTGTGACCGCACATGGATTTTTTGTGGACCGCACAAATGCAACTGCGGCCGTGTAACTGATCTTCTGCGGCCGCATAATAATTGTGCGGTACGCACTTCCATTGAACTTGATATGTAGGTTCTCTGAACTTTTGCTCTTGCCTAGCTTCTGTGGCCGCACTTCTCATATATCTCTGATAAGTTCTTCTGCACAATCTGCGGCCACTGGATAGGGTCAGTGCACTTCTCACACAGCTGGATTGTTAAATAGGATTGAGTCAAGGGCCCACAACGACCATATTAAAGATTGAAAATCAGTATGGTTCGACCAAACCACTCGATGGTTGCTTAAGTCAACACAAGAGTCAGAAGGTCACTAACTAGAGCTGTTTCTTTCCAAATTATTTTTAATCATAAGCACGTAGTTAAGTGTGTTGGTGCCAAGTGAAGAATGTTTGACTCTTCGAGCCTGACTCAATTAGGTCTTTTTATTCCTTATTACTACTATTCTTACTTAAACACCAAAAACAGACTCAATCCCTTAAGAAGGTTGTCACGCCATCCATCGTTGGGAAGAGTCACTCGGTTCACATAAAAACTACCTTTGGAAAGAACCGTGGCATTAAGAAAACCAAAGGCTTATTGTCCACTCAAACATAAAAAGAAGCTACTAGATTAAAAAGAAGCTATTAGATTAAACAAGAGGCTACTGAATTAAACATTGACTAATAAGAAAATAACATAAAGAAGCTACAGAGCAAGCTACTACAAGCATAATGAATATACATAATGAGGGAAGAAAAGAGAAAATATGTACATCAATAGAGAGTGAAAGAGGAGAATCTATACATGATAAAAAGAAAAAGGAAAATGTTATCAGTTATTACAAACCAAATGTCAAATCATCCAAATATCAAATAAACTCCAACCCCCGAATAAAAGTAAGCATTGTCCCCAATGCTTAACAAAATAAGAATAAAGAAGGGTAAGAGTGAAGAGGACTCCCTATGTGGCTGTGTCCATAGCAGGTTCACCGCCTTCAGTGTCCTCTAACTGGATCTCATCATCCTTGGCTCTAGGAGTAACTGAGTGGGTGAACATCTGGCGCACCACCTCAGCAGTGTCGGCAGCCAGGTCTGGCTCCTCAAACTGGCCAGCTGGTGCCACTGGTGCTGATGGTGCTGCTGGAGCTGCTGATGCTGGTGGGTCTGACCCTATGAGCAAATTGAATGGAAGCTCACCAGCTGCTGCTATCTTGGTCACCTCTATCCTCAACCTGTCAACTGATTTCTTGGTTGCCTGGGATTTCCTCATTTTCTTTACCTACTTCCCCAGCTCCTCAATCACTGATCCATGTGCTACCAAGGTGTTCATGATGGTGGTTTGGTTTTCCAAGATCTTCTTTAATGTGTCCTCGACTGTCGAAGGGATCTGGGGTGCCGCGGTGGATGACTGTGCTACAACAGCACTAAAGTCAGATAGCTTTGCAGTAGCTGTCTGCATCTAGTTGTTAAGGCTCGTCAATGTCTGGGAGACTCGCAGCGCAGATAGTGGATGAGTGGTCATAGGCACTGGCCTTAAGTCGAGTTGGAGGGAACTAATGCTGAAGGCTTTGAAGAAGGAGGTGGAGGCATGGCAGCTGCACTGGTAGAAGGAACTGCTGAAGTAGAAGGCATGTCTGTTGACTCTGTAGCTACCATCGAAGGCTCATCAGACTGGCCTACAGTAGTAGTCGGCTGACCCTTTTTCTTTGGGTTTCCACCAGCCATCAAAGAATACCATGAGAAGAGCTTCTTCGCCCGCACCTTGGTATCAAAATCCCTCGACTCCACCCCCGCATCCGTAAGGTACTCAGTGATAGTGTTGGGATACGGGTAGGTGGTGTCACCTTGCCTGGTGACCAAATACATATTGGCCGACATCACGACACCCACATTGATTGGGTACCCGGCCATGATAGAGGCAACTAGCACTGCCCGAGGAATTAGAAGATCTATGTCATTCTGGCACGGGTCTAGTCTGCTGCATACGAATGTCTACCATCCCTTTGCCTCGAAGTTCAGCGTGTTCCTATGAATAGGAACCCCTGCTGTGATCCATGGTGGTGGTGGTCCCGGAGCTTCCATAATCTCAGCTAGCCATGGGCGAGATACATCACCCATAGCCAGCCTTTCCAAATATTGCACTGGCTCAACATCCTCAAACCCCAAGTAGGTGTTCAAGGTGTTCTGATCAAACCTCACTTTCAGCTTCCTCACTTTTGTCACTTTTGTCACCTTCTTTATGTACGTCACATTGGCATAAAATTCTCGGACCAAGTACTCTTTGGCATCTATCACACTCTTAGTGAACCATGTCTAGCCCTTCCGCTCCCGGAACTGCCTCAACACCACCGGGTTGTATTTATCAAGGTCTTTTAACAAGAACTGATGCTCAAGAGTGAGCGCTCTCGACGGCCACCACTCTCTAAACTAGAGAAGGCTGCAAGATTGACGAACCTATCTTCACAAATTTCTTTCTTCTTCGACCTCTCAAGGCAGGCTATTCTGGTATCACCCCCTCAGCCATCGTCCGGGAGATCATCAACATCCATTATGGTAGTAGGTGCATTGGGGGCATGTATGGATGAAGGTTCCGAAGCCTGACTGTTACCTTCCGAACCCTCAGAAGTGCTCTCAGAAGAGGTAGGCTGGTTTCTAAGTTGGTATCTGTCCTGAGGCAGATGTGGCTGTGATTGCACATCAAGCTGCTCTTGTACTGAGTTGCCCTCCGATGCTTCCCTAGACGGGGCATATAAACTAGATTCGGAGGGCTTGGGCTATCTCTGTCGGTCCGCTGTGGCTTTCTTACTGATTACTCTTTGGAGGGCGAGGGTAAATTGCTTTTACCTCTACCTCTGGAAGGTTCACTCCTCCCCTTTGATGTATCACCATGACCACATGATCTAACCATTTTCTGCAACAAACAGCAGCAGGAGTCAGTTCTAATTCAATTGCAGATAAACAAAAATTCATAGAACAAAACATATTACAGGGTGGGGAAGTGCGGTCCGCACAATTGCAAGTGCGGTCGCAGGTCTGGTTGTGCGAACTGCACAATTTTGATGTGCGGCCGCATCAAAGAATTTACGGTCCGCAAGATTTTGAATGCGACCGTAGAGTTGAAGTGCGGTACGCACTTTTCTGAGTGCAGCCGCACAATGGGTACATAAAAATGGCAACTCTCTGAAGACAGAGAATGCCCTGATTTGCAGCCGCACACACTTTTTTGCGGTCGCAATTGAATTTTTGCGGACCGCACAATTTCAAGTGCGGTCTGCACAATCTTGCTTAACCAAATTCTCTAAGCTATACTTCTGCGAACCACACAATTCCTTGTACGGCCGCACATTTCAAAATTTTATCGGGCAGAGTCTTATAGGGTTGGACATTATAGTAGCAATTAAACATGAAAAACCAAATACCTATTCCCCAAATAGCAACTAGGAGTTTACCCAGCATAATTCACACCCCACATAGATATGAAATTAACAAATGGTCTAAAATAACTAACAAATTGTAAACTAAACTAAGAAAATTGAAGAATCCTAGAAATGCTTTGAACATACCAGTGATTAAGTGGTGTTAAGGAGTGGTTGCAGATGCTCAATTAAGTGGCAGATGATTGAATCAGTTGTGTGCAAGATTTTAGCCTTTGTTTTAATTTCTCAGAGATTGGAAAGTTTCAACAGTAGCATTAGGGCTACTATTTATACTAACCGGTTTTGGCTAAGGGTTCAAGAGACGAGTGCGGCTACAGAATTCCTTCTGCGGTCCGCACTCTGTTAATTAGCTATGCGACAGCAGATGTTGATGTGGTCCGTAGATTTCTGTCACGCCCCAAACTCGGGAAGCGCGACCGACGCTCAACCGAGAGAACCCGGCCGAGCAAGCCTGTTAGATTTCCTTCTACCCAAACTTATCCATGAATAAAGAGGAGATGTACTCCATTAATCAAACACTGTAAAGATTTTATTAACAACTTCCTTTTCATTCTCATTAGCAGCTTCATTCATAATTTCCAAAATATTACAAGTTTATAGAATTAATGAAAAAACATGATTTCCAAATACCAACATTTCTAGTTCAATTCCAAACATGAACCACAACCCATAACCTGTCTACGGAGCCTCTAAGTACAATAGAAAAGTAATATGGAAATACCGGCAACAAGGCCCCAGCTATACCTCAAAACACAGTACATGAGGAACAAAAGATACATGACCCCGAAATGAAGTGGGGCTCACCAAATCAGCTGAAAAGAGTGTACTGCTATCACTGATCAATGCCGCATGTTGAAGAACCACCTGCATCCATTAAAGATGCAGTGCCCCCGGAAAAAGGGACGTTAGTACTGTCGAATAGCACTAGTATGTATAAATCCTCTTTCAAAATAAAATGCCCATATAAGAAAAGGCAACACATAGAAACAACAAGTCACAATCAACAATATCCAAACGTCCAGTTAAAACATAATAATTTTCAAATACGAACTTCATATATAATTTTGGTTGGGAGATCATTAGCACCGATATACCACCGTCTTTGTTAGCACGAAGTCTGATCACACCCGATCGGCTAGGCCATCTCTCCACGAATAATGTGATTTGACATGTGATGCGAAAGAGAGTTGTTACCAAGAGTAGTACCACCATATGTGCAATATGGCGTCTGATCTCCACCCAATCAACTAGGCCGCCTTCCTACATATGTCGTGTGGGTTGACTTTTCCAATCCACAAAGGTTCCAGTTTCATCCCAAATAAGGGGAATAATCCCAATCCACCCCTACACCGGCACGTGTAGTTTCAGGTGTGGGCCTTATGACCCACCCTTCCTCGGTATTAGTAATGATGCTCCCAAAAATAGTTTTGACTTGATTTGCAAACAGAAATATCATAAATACAATTGTACTCACATCAACATCTTTAACATTGTATGAATTCTCATTAGTATTTCCAGTCATTCATAACGACAATATTTCCTTGGCTCATTAGGCCATTCACAAGATTTTTTATTCCTAGCACGATGGCCGTATTTCATATTCCACACTTTCACCTCTTTCAATTTCAAAGATCACCATCAAGTATCAACATATAGGATATTTCAGAAATCATATACTTCAAATCCATTTGAAATGAAAAATTCAAACACAAATGGTTTCTTCCCAAAGAATGAGGCATACCAACCAACAATAGAAACACACATGAAAAATCATAAACAGTCAATACACCATTTACTCTTGCGATACTCTTCCCCAAAAATGACAATGTTAGAACTCGAATCACACTGGATATATTTATAAATCAAAGCATTAGTTAAAGTAGCCACTAATGGGCATGAATTTAGTACAAAAGCTTTTAGACAATTCTATCTTCGAAGTCACTTTTAAACAATTGAGTCGAGGCTCATTTCACATTCTTTATCGCATCTTCTCAAATCATTTGCTCTACTAGACACAATCATAACTTAAATTCTTGGCATGTTGGCCATACTCTATATCTTCAATTAACTTATTTCACTTCCAACCATCTTTATAGATTATCAACAATAAGACATTTCCAAATCAAGACTTTAGGTACACATATGAGCAATTAAGAGTCTTAAGAATATTGAGATTTTCTCACACAATTTGGCATACTATCTTTCATTGAAACATGACTCAAAGCCATAACCTTTTAATACGTAACCCATACTTTGAAACTTACAGAAACATTATGGAATTCAATTTCAAGAGAGAAAGTTTAGCCAACATACCTTAATCGAGCTTCCTTAACTCTAGAATGATCTGAAATTCTTAGCAATCCCGATCTATTTTGAGACATAACAAAATTGAACCATAATTAGGAAGATATTCATGGTCTCAGCTCATTTGAGCATTTTATCAGACACTAGGTGTGCAAATTTAACCACAAGGTTCTTCTACAAGATTTCCTTCACTCCACAACCCAATCCTTACTTATTTCAGCTCAACAATCTTCCCACAATTCTTATTGGTACATGCATGTATAAATAATAATCTCATACCCATGAATCATACTCCTAATCAACCATCTTCTACCCAAATTCGAAATTGAAAACTAGGGTATGGAACCTTACCTCTTAGATGAAGAACTTGTGGGTTTTCCTTGTTAATCTTTCAAGATTTGAGCAAGAGTTGATGAATAATTAGCCTAGGGTTTTCCTTTCTCTCTAAAACACTCTCCCTTCTCTCTAAAACATCAGAAATTTTACTTAAAAATGACCCAAAGCGTGTATTTAACGAAGTAGGGTCGGATTTTAAAAACCCAAAAATGGAGCTCCGGAACAGGTTCTGCGGTCGCATATGCATAATGGATATGCGGACCGCATATCGGTCACATAATTACATACCAAAACGATTAAAAATTTGTCCGTGTATGTGGTCAGTATGCAGTCCGCATAATTGTTATGCGATCGCATAATGCACCGCATAACAGTTATTCGGTCGCATAGCCGACCGCATAATTTCCCCCAGACTGGCCGTTCTCCTGCTCACTTCTATGGCCATATGCGGCCCGTACCGCATAAACGCGCTTTTCTGCCAAAAATGTTCCTTTACTTTCCGGTGCATTGTTCAACCCAAAAAGTCCTAACCGCGGCTCGCAAGTTCGCCGCGAAGATTTTATACCATCCTCAAACACGTAAGCCTACTCCGGCACCACGAAACCTTGAATTCACTTGTGAAATTTACGGGGCTTTACACTGAAATACTTTAAAATTTTCTGGGGTATTACATTCTCCCCCGCTTAGGATCATTCTTCCTCGAATGAGGGTCAAAATCCGTCATTAGCATTCAATGTGGTTCAACTGTTGGTTCACACACACCAGTAGTTTCAAAATTTTGCTAACTCCCTAAATTTCCAAAATTTTTGCCAGAGTCTCCCCTGTAAATGGGCCTATCCACCTGCCAGAGTAACACCAAAATAATTTCTAACAACACATCCACAACTTGACAAAACATCACCATGTATAACAATGTCACAAATCTCATCATTACAGGAATTATACTATCAAGAGTGGTATCTGGACATGAGCTGCACATATTTAAATCATAGCACACAGAAGTACCTTACAAATCACAATCATTTAACTATACACTCAAATGGAAACATTTTATTTCCTTAATACTTTTTGCCCCTCCATGTGGTCTCCTCAACTTACAGACTTCGCCATAACACATTAACAGCGACAATCTCAACTCCCGGACTTTTCTAACAAGGATAGCAAATTTTTTCTCCTCACAATCCCATTATCCCTTATCTTCACCTTATTAGACATAGACACATGAAACATCGGGTACACGGAGAACAATAATAGGGAAACATCATACTCATAGTTTAGCCTATTTCCTTTCAAAATTCCATAAGGCCTAATGTGACTTCAGATACTTTACCTTTATTAACAATTCACATAGCATTCTCATGATGAAAATATTGAGAATAACCCATTCACTTTCTTCAACTCTAAATCTCCACGCCGAACACCCAAACAAAACCTTTGGCAAACTCTAACAATTTCTCTAAGATATGCTAGCTTGACTATGACCATAAAATTCCCTATCCCATATATTTGATCACGGGATGATGCTTCTTGTTTGACATGCCTGAACCTACAATACTCGATAGATTTGCTACAAACAGGAACAACGAGGTTCGAGATTTTGCTGGAAATATTCAAGAATCCATCAACGTGCTGAGCACGGCATTTCAGGAGGTTATATCCTAAGAGACATGAAGGTCACTACCAATAGCGCTGACATGGTGATTCGTTGTGGTGACATCATCGGTTCAACAAACGAGTCATAGAATTGCCTAGTAGGCATTGATAACGTTGGGAAAATGTTCATGATTCTGAGATTTAAAAGATATGAGTCATGAAAAGGACATCAACAATTGTTTCATTCCATTCGTGCCTTATTTGGCAATAGTGAGCCTCAAAGAGAGCTAACACTTATGTGACACCAGTCGCCTCTTGGTATGTAGGGAAAAATTAGTTTAACTCGAAATGAGAATATTCTAGCACCCTGAATATGATATGGGTTTCAAGATACACAAAGTTTCATTACAATCTTAACGGTAACTAGCATAAGGAATCTAGGCCACAAGCTTACGAGGATAAAAAGAAGTTGAACACTTGTGAGAGTATTATCATTCCCACAGCTTAACCTTTGCCAATATTTGATCCTATGTGAGAGGACTAGAGATACGATGAGTTTGTCTTTCAATTCAATATTCTCATCATAAGGCTGCTTAACTTTCAATCTCACACAAGTGGAATCATGTAGCTAGGACATCTTAATGTTGGGATGAAATCCTATATTAGTTAGAGAGAATGAACACTTTGCCGTGAGCTAGACATGTTTTTGCCATAACAACTCTCAAGTTGCCATATCAGGCCAATTCATGGGCAACCACAATACTGGAAACAAGGTGAGTTACTCACTGAGGTATGATCTAGGCGGACATGAAAGTCATACTGAGATGGGTAAACAACAAGACCTCCCTGTGATGAATTTGTGATAAATCTCAAGTTGCTCACAAACTTTATGCGCATAAGTGGCCCCTTTCAATTGGCATTTACGCACATGATAGGTGCTAAGATATGCTCTCATGTTACTAGACAATGAAAAGGATTCATGATACTATTCATAAAGGAGTAGAATAATTGTTCCAACCATAGAAGTCACATATACCGGAAAGGAAAACAATGACTCAAGAAGGATTTCAACACTAGGCTGCTTTCCATTGGATATGATACCGCATAGGTAAATATTATGGTGATGCATGTATAGGCACAAATGAGCAGATTTTATCCATTTGAATCAAAAGGTTTTGTACGAAATTCATCAGGTATTGTCTCTTGTTGAGAATTTAGGGAAGCAGTGGGAAGTATTAACCTAGGGTTATAACGCAATTCAAGGAACCCATTGTAGAACTCAATTTCTCAAGAGGTTGTAAATATAAGGAATTGTGATAAAGAGGCTTCACGAATACTGTGTCTCGTTCTAAGAGTAGATACAAAGAACGACTCATAAATTTGTTTCGGTTCTATCCCAACTTCCATAGTAACATAAGAAGTGACATATGACAAAATGGAACCGGGATCAATAAGAGCATACACATCATGAGATCAGACAGTCAATATACCTGTAACCATATCTGGAGAAGCCTCAAACTTTTGACGTCTCCTCATAGCATAAAACCGGTTGGTCCCTCCCAAGCTCTGAATACCACCCCTAGCCGTTCCATGCCCTGCAGGCGTTATAGTGCCTCTAGCTGGGGGAGGCATTGTGTATGTAGTAGCTACAGAATTGGCTGGCTGTGCCATACCCTTGCCCATGCTCTGGCGAGACAAATAACAATCTCTTTGAAAGTGGCCCGTCATACCACACTTGTAGCATACCTTTGTACCATAGTGACACACTCCCGGATGGCATCTCCCACACTTCACACAATGGGGATGAGGTCCGTTGAACTGACTCATCTCACTGACCTGATATTTACCTTTTTTGCATACATCATAAGCATACCCCTTATCCTTCCTCCAAGCTTCCAATGCGGGATTAACAATTCCAGCATCGGATTGCTATGTGGGCCATTGGAATTGCCCAAAGATACCACCTCTAACGCGCTGCTGAGCATACTCACAACACGATGCCAAATGTTCCTTCCCGCATGACGGACATAGCTGGATGGGTGTACCCAACCTAGGGCATTTGTTCTTCTTGTGCCCCCTCTTTCCACAGCCATAACATATTTCAAGGGTCATCCAACATGTTCCCAAGTGTCGCTTCTTGCAAATTACACAATCTGGTTCATTAGCACCAACAACCCTCTTTCGTTTCTTAGATTCTCTCACCACACGATCCGGTAGTGCGGTGACAGTGGTAGGAATAAGGACACTTCCCTTAGAAACAAGTTCTTCCAACCCCTCCACGGCTCGACGCATTCTCCCAACGAACTCTTGTATAATCTCCCCCAGATTCAATGGAGCGGTCATTCCCTCCTCGTTGTTTTGAACTCATGGATTACTCATCTGAAAAAAAATCATGAGACATAACGAGGAAATTAGCTTCCTATCTTGAGCTCTATCGCACGATCTGGAGTATCAAAGAAGTGTGAAATTCCTAAATGTCCAAGTAGCCTATTCATTATAGATGTGGTCGACAACACACCGATAAGAAAGACTCTACTAGACACGGCTCCGAGACATCCTAGGACACTTTAAAACCTTAGGCTCTGATACCAAGTTTTTCACGCCCCAAACTCGGGGAGCGCGACCGGCGCTCAACCGAAAAAACCCGGTCGAGCAAGCCTATTATATTTCCTTCTACCCAAACTTATCCATGAATAAAGAGGAGATGTACTCCATTAATCAAACACTGAAAAGATTTTATTAACATCCTTTTCATTCTCATTAGCAACTTCATTCATAATTTCCAAAATATTACGAGTTTATAGAATTAATGAAAAAACATGATTTCCAAATACCAACATTTCTAGTTCAATTCCCAACATTAACCACAACCCACAACCTGTCTACGGAGCCTCTAAGTACAATAGAAGAGTAATATGGAAATGCTGGTAACAAGGCCCCGACTATACCTCAAAACACAGTACATGAGGAACAAAAGATAAATGACCCCGAAATGAAGTGGGGCTTACCAAATCAGCTGAAAAGAGTGTACTGCTATCACTAATCATTGCCGCCCTGCTGAAGAACCACCTGCTTCCATTAAAGATGCAGCGCCCCCGGCAAAAGGGATGTTAGTGCTGTCGAACAGCACTAGTATGTATAGCTAAAAATCCTTTTTCAAAATAGAATGCCCATATAAGAAAAGGCAACACATAGAAACAGCAAGTCACAATCAACAATATCCAAATGTCCAGTTAAAACATAATAATTTTCAAAATATGAACTTCATATATAATTTTGGTTGGGAGATCATTAGCACCGATATACCACCGTCTTTGTTAGCACGGAGTCCGATCACGCCCGATTGGCTAGGCCATCTCCCCACGAACAATGTGGTTTGACATGTGATGCGAAAGAAAGTTGTTACCAAGAGTAGTACCACCATATGCGCAATATGGCGTCTGATCTCCACCCGATCAGCTAGGCCGCCTTCCCACATATGCCGTGTGGTTTGACGTTTCCAATCCACAAAGGTTCCAGTTTCATTCCAAATAAGGGAATAATCCCAATCCATCCCTACACCGGCACGTGTAGTTTCAGATGTGGGCCTTATGACCCACCCTTCCTCGGTATTGCTAATGATGCTCCCAAAAATAGTTTTGATTTGATTTGCAAAAAGAAATATCATAAATACAATTGTACGCACCTCAACATCTTTCACATTGTATGAATTCTCATTAGTATTTCCAATTATTCACAACGACAATATTTCCTTGACTCATTAGGCCATTCACAAGATTCTTTATTCCTGGCACGATGACCGTATTTCATATTCCACACTTTCACCTCTTTAAATTTCAAAGATCTCCATCAAGTATCAACATATAGGATATTTCAGAAATCATATACTTCAAATCCATTTGAAATGAAAACTTCAAACACAAATAGTTTCTTCCCAAAGAATGAGGCATACCAACCAACAATAGAAACACACATGAAAAATCATAAACAGTCAATACACCATTTACTCTTGTGATACTCTTCCCCAGAAATAACAACGTACAATTTCAACACATGAGTATATAGAACTCGAATCACACTGGATATATTTATAAATCAAAGCATTAGTTAAAGCAGCCACTAATGGGCATGAATTTAGTACAAAAGCTTTTAGACAATTCTATCTTCGAAGTCATTTTTAAGCAATTGAGTCGAGGCTCATTTCACATTCTTTATCGCATCTTCTCAAATCATTTGCACTACTAGACATAATCATAACTTAAATTCTTGACACGTTGGCCACACTCTATATCCCCAATTAACTTATTTCACTTCCAACCATCTTTATAGATTATCAACAATAAGACATTTCAAAATCAAGACTTTAGGTACTCATATGAGCAATTAAGAGTCTTAAGAATATTGAGATTTTCTCACACAATTTGGCATACTATCTTTCATTGAAACACGACTCAAAGCCATAACCTTTTAATACGTAACCCATACTTTGAAACTTACGGAAACATTACAGAATTCAATTCCAAGAGAGAAAGTTTAGCCAACATACCTTAATCGAGTTTCCTTAACTCTAGAATGATCCGGAATTCTTAGCAATCCCGATCTATTTTGAGACATAAAAAAATTGAACCATAATTATGAAGATATTCATGGTCTCAGCTCATTTGAGCATTTTATCAGACACTAGGTGTGCAAATTTAACCATAAGGTTCTTCTACAAGATTTCCTTCACTCCATAACCCAATCCTTACTTATTTCAGCTCAACAATCTTCCCACAATTCTTATTGGTAGATGCATGTATAAATAATAATCTCATACCCATGAATCACACTCCTAATCAACCATCTTCTACCCAAATTCGAAATTGAAAACTAGGGTATGGAACCTTACCTCTTAGATGAAGAACTTGTGGGTTTTCCTTTTTAATCTTCCAAGATTTGAGCAAGACTTGATGAATAATTAGCCTAGGGTTTTCCTCTCTCTCTCTCTCTAAAACACTCTCCCTTCTCTCTAAAATATCAAAATATTTGCTAAAAAATGACCCCAAGCGTGTATTTAACGAAGTAGGGTCGGGTTTAAAAAACCCAAAAATGGAGCTCCGGAACAGGTTCTGCGGTCGCATATGCGTATGCGACCGCATAATGGATATGCGGACCGCATATCGGTCACATAATTGCAGACCAAAACGATCAAAAATCTGTCCGTGTATGCGGTCACTATGCGGTCTGCATAACTGTTATGTAATCGCATAATGCACCGCATAACAGTTATGCGGTCACATTGCCGACCGCATAATTTCCCCCAGACTGGCCCTTCTCCTGCTCACTTCTGCGGCCATTATGCATCCCGCAGAGTGATTATGCGGTCGCATAATGGACCGCATAAACGTGTTTCTCTGCCAAAAATTTTTCTTTACTTTCTGGTGCATTGTTCAACCCAAAAAGTCCGAACCGCGGCTCGCAAGCTCACCGCGAAGATTTTATACCATCCTCAAACACGTAAGCCTACTCCGACACCACGAATCCTTGAATTCACTTGCAAAATTTACGGGGCTTTACACTGAAATACTTCAAAATTTTTCGGGGGTGTTACAATTTCCTTGTGTGACCGCACTTTGGCCATTTCTCTGACAAACAAACTTCAGAGAGTTTGCATTTTCACATCTCAAATTGTGCGGTCCACACAAGAATTGTGCGGCCACAGTTGACTTCTGCTATAGAATTCAAAATTATGCGGTCTGCACAATACGTGTGCGGTCCGCACTTTTTCCATATTTAGCCAATTTTTCTGAGCACAGTTTCTGCACACACTTCAAAACCAGTTAGCACAAAATAAGACTTATCAAAAGAAAAAGAAACATAGGTTGCCTTCCAAGAAGCGCCCGATTTAACGTCGAGGCACGACACAGATTACCATCATTTGAAATGAATTACCGCCACGACGTGGCCATCACTAACTTTTCCCAGATAATTCTTCACCTGGTGACCATTGACTCTAAACACCTCATCATTTTTATTCTTTAAGTCCAAAGCACCAAAGGGTGTCACACCCACAACCTCAAATGGGCCACTTTATTTAGACTTTAACTTTTTGGGAAACATCCATAACTGCGAATTGAACAACAACACAAGATCACCCTCTTTAAAATCTTTATTCCAAATTCACTTGTCATGAAGATATTTTATCTACTCTTTGTATAAGAACGAACTTGTGTATGCATGATACCAAAACTCATCCAACTCGTTCAAATGTGCCACCCTTAAGTTGGCAGCGACATCTCACTCAAGATTCAACTTCTTTAAAGCCCACATGGCTTTGTGCTCAAGTTCCACCGAAAGATAACAAGATTTTCTGAACACAAACCGGTATAGAGACATTCCGATAGGTATTTTGTAAGCCGTCCTATAAGCCCACACAGCATCATCAAGTTTCTTGGACCAGTCCGTCCAGTTAGCTTTCACTGTTTTGGACAAAATACTCTTTATCTCCCGGTTGGAGACTTCCACTTGACCGTTTGCTTGTGGATGATAGGGAGTTGTGACTTTATGAGTGACACAATACTTGGTGAGTAAGGTATCGAAAGATTTGTTGTAAAAATACGATCCCCCATCACTTATGATAGCCCTTGGAGTACCAAATCTTGTGAAAATATTTTTCTTCAAAAATGCCATCACACTTCTCGCTTCATTGTTGGGTAGAGAAATGGCCATTTGGACACATAATCAACCGCGACCAAGATGTAGGTGTTTCCACAAGAACTCACAAAAGGACCCATGAAGTCAATACCCCACACATCGAAAATATCAATCTCCAAAATGGTGGTGAGTGGCATTTCATTTTTCTTTGAGATTCCACTGGCCTTTTGACATTCATCACAACGCTTGACTAGATCACTTACATCCTTGTAAAGGGTGGGCCAATAGAAACCGCAACTTAGCTCTTTGCCTGCCATTCTTGCTCTACCATGGTGACCACCATATGGCGAAGAATGACGGGCCCCAAGAATTTCAACTTCTTCCTCATCTGGTACACATCTTCTAATCACTCCATCCGTACAAATTTGAAAAACGTAAGGTTCATCCCAATAATAGTCTTGACAATCCTGTTTGAGCTTTTTCCTTTGGTTTGAAGAAAACTCATTCGGGATGATAGCACTTACAAGGAAATTTTCTAGATCCGCGGACCATGGCACCTCTTTCATTGAAATAGCCAAGAGTTGCTCATCGGGGAAGGAGTCATTAATTTCAAGGCCATCATGCGGCCTCCCCTCCTCCTCCAAACGAGACAAGTGGTCTGCCACATGGTTTTCACTTCCTTTGCGATCTTGGATGTCAATATCAAACTCCTGCAATAAAAGCACCCATCTCATCAACTGGGCTTTCGAATCTTTCTTTCTCATAATATAGCGAAGTGCCGCATGATCCGTGTGGACAATGATTTTTGCACCCATCAAGTACTGGCGGAACATCTCCATAGCAAAGACAATGGAAAGGAGCTCTTTCTCCGTGACGGTGTAGTTGATTTGGGCACTATTCATAATCTTACTATCATAGTAGACCGGATAAAAAATTTTGTTGATGTGTTGCCCCAAAACAGCCCCTACCGCTACATCACTTGCGTCGCACATGAGCTCAAAAGAATCACTCCAATTTAGAGCGGTAATAATGGGAGTAGTAGTCAACTTGAACTTTAACAATTCAAAGGCTTTCATACAATCATCATTGAAGTGGAACTTAGCATCTTTCTCCAAAAGCTTGCACAACGGGTTCACCACTCTACGAAAATCCTTGATGAAATGTCGGTAAAATCTTGCGTGACCTAAGAAACTTCGTACGCCTTTCACTGAAGTTGGAAGTGGAAGTTTAGAAATCACCTCATTATTTGCCTTGTCAACTTCAATGCCATTCTTTGAGATCTTGTGGCCAAGGACAATGCCTTCCTCGGCCATGAAATGATATTTATCTCAATTGAGCACCAAGTTTATTTCTTCACATCTTGCCAAAACTTTATCTAAGTTTGCGAGACAATTATCAAAAGAATTCCCGACCACCGAGAAGTCATCCATGAAGACTTCAAGGTAATCCTCCATCATGTCCGTGAAGATCGGCATCATACACCTTTGAAAAGTCACCGGTGCATTGCACAATCCAAATGGCATCCGCTTGAAGGCAAAAGTACAATAAGGACATGTAAAGGTAGTCTTCTATTGATCCTCTGGAGCAATAAGAATTTGGTTGTAGCCGGAATACCCATCAAGAAAATAATAGAAAGCACGGCTGGCCAATCTATCAAGCATTTGAACTAGGAAGGGAAGTGAAAAATGGTCCTTCCTTGTGACTTTGTTGAGCTTACGATAGTCCATACACACTCTCCACCCAGGCACCATTCTTGTAGGAATCAACTCATTCTTATAATTGGTGACCACCATCATGCCCCCTTCTTTGGGACACATTGAACTGGAGAAGTCCATGAACTATCGGAAATGGGATAGACAACCCCGGCATCCAACCACTTGATGATCTCATTTTTGACAACTTCTTGCATGGCTTCGTTGAGTCTCCTTTGATGTTCAATAGATGGTTTGGCACCTTCCTCTAAGTTAATCTTGTGCATGAAAAATGCGGGGCTTATCCCCCGAATATCCGCCAATGTCCATCCAATAGCCTTCTTTCTTTTTTGTAGCACCGCCAATGTAGAGTGTACATGCACGTTAGTCAAACAAGAGGAAAGAATAATTGGTAAAGTAGAAGAAGGGCCAGGAAATTCATACCGAAGATGTGGAGATAATGGCTTCAACTCCAATATAGGAGGCTCCTCGATCGAGGGCTTTGTTGGAGGAGTTATCCTATTTTCAAGATCCAATGACAATTTGCGGGGCTCATAAATGTACGACCCCATTCCTTGCAACGAGTTCACACATTCCATGAATCCATCCATTTCGTCATCATAAAAGTTGAGCAAGACGACCTCCAATATATCATCAACACTCATCACAACACTTGTTTCATCTACAATCACATCGGTCACCAAGTCTACGAAAGAACACACCTCTTTGCTATTGGGTTGCCGCATGGACTTACACACATGGAAAACCACCTTTTCATCACCAACCCGGAAGGTAAGTTCTCCGGCTTCAACATCAACTAGAGCCTTCCCCGTAGCAAGGAAAGGTCTACCAAGAATAATCGGCACCTCATAATCAACCTCACAATCAAGAATGACAAAATCTGCCGGAAGAAGGAATTTATCAACACGAACCAATACATCTTCAATCATTCCCAATGGTCTCTTCATGGTACGATGGGCCATTTGTAATCTCATAGATGTGGGTCTTGGTTTCCTAATTCCCAAAGTCTTGAAAACTAAATAGGGCATCAAATTGATACTTGCCCCAAGATCACAAAGAGATTTTGCAAACTCGGCACTCCCAATGGTACAAGGAATCATGAAAGCGCCAGGATCCTCCAATTTGGGAGCCATTGAATGCACAATTTCACTCACTTGATGAATCATTTTTTTAGTTTGAAAATTCATCGATCGCTTCTTTGTCACTAAATCCTTCATAAACTTTGCATAACTGGGCATTTGCTCCAAGGCTTCAACCAATGGCACACTGATAGATAGGATCTTCATCATGTCAATGAAATTTTTGAATTTACTCTTGCCATTTTTCTTGGCGAGCCTTTGAGGATATGGAGGAGGAGGCCTAGGCATTGGTTCCTTAGCCTTTTGTACTACCGGTTCCGGTATGTCAACAATGTGATCCCTAGACGGGTTCACTTTATCTTGCGTTTCCTCCACATTTTCATCAATATTAATCCGCCCTTCCTCATTTTCTTTCACCACATTGTCCGGGGTCTCATCTTCTTGAACCACTTGCTCATCATCCACAAGCTTCCGTTGATTTGAGGTGGGTATATCCCCACCTTTTCCACACCTTGTAGTAACATCCATGGCATGTCCCGTGTTGTTTCCACTCTTTGGGTTCACTACCGTGTCACTTGATAATGCCCCCTTAGTACGAGTGTTTAGGGTTTGAGAGATTTGCTCCATTTGGACTTCCAAGTTTTGGATAGATGTAGTGTGAGAGGCAATTTGGGCATCGAAGTCGGCATTTTCTCCATCATTTGCTTAAACATGTTTTCAATTCGTCCCATCTCATTGTTGGAAGAATTTGGACCATGGGAAGGATAAGGAGGCGGGTTGCTCGGCTGTTGATACATCAGGGGCCTTTGAAAATCCGGCCCCCGAATGCCTTGATTATTGTTCCATACCCCTTGGTTGTTGCCTCCCCAATATCCTTGATTATCGCCACTCCAATTGCCTTGGTTATTACCACCACTCCAATTTCCTTGATTATTGTTACTATTCCAATTCCCTTGAGTGTTGCCACCATTCCAATTACCTTGGTTGTTAGAATTCCAATTCTCTTGATTACCTTGAGGTCGCCATTGTTGTTGATTCAAGCCTTGAGAATTATTTCTTTTCCCTTGAAAGTTGTTCACATATTGCACTTCCTCCTCTTGTTCATTGTAAGATTCATCTTGATCAAACCCACTATCTTCTTGCACATAATACTCCACTCGGTTTTGCACTTGTGGACCTTTGAGCCTTCTTTTGTTCACCATCATACTAACTCCCTCCATGGCATTGACTTTCTTAGAATTTTGCACTTGTTGAAGTTGAGCTTTGGCTAATTGATTCATTGTGGTGGTCAACTTGGCAATGGCTTGCCCATGGTCATGCAATTCTTTATGTAGGTGAATCACGTTCGGATCACCTTGAGGAACATTTTCTCTATTTTTCCATGCCGAAGAAGTATCCGTCATTTCATCTAAAATCTCACAAGCTTACGCATACGGTGTTGTCATGAAATTTCCACCGGCAAGTTGATTAACCACGCACTGATTGATAGTATTGATCCCCCAATATAAAGTTTGTTGAATCATAGCCTCCGTCATGTCATTATTTGGGCACTCTTTGACCATAGTTCGGTACCTCTCCCATATTTCATGCAACGGCTCATTGGGCTCTTGTTTGAATGCTAGAATTTCGTCTCTAAGAGTAGCCATATATGCCCGGGAGAAAAGAACTTGGAAATACATTTCTCTGCCAATTCATCCCGTGTATGGATGGAGTGATTTGGCAATCTTTCTATCCAATCCAAGGCTTTCCCCCGTAGAGAGAAAGGAAATAGCCTCAACCTTAAAGCATCCTCGGAGACGTTTGTTTGTTTACTCACCCAACAAGTGTCCACAAACCCCTTCAAGTGTTTGTATGCATTTTGACTCGGAGCCCCGATGAAGAATCTCCGTTGCTCTAACAATGTGAGCATTACATTTGTGATTTGAAAGTTTTCCGCCCTAATATGGGGCAGGACAATGGCACTTGCATACCCTTTCTTCGGCAACACCTGATGTGGAGCCGCTCTTGGTGGAGGTGGAGGTGGGGTGGGTCTTGAGGTGCCCAGCCTTTTCTATTTGCTTTAGGTTCAAGAGGAACCTCTTCAACTTGGTCATCTTCAACGTCCACATCCCCCAAAAGGCATGTTTCCGAGTTGATCATTGTTGTTTGTCATTTTGGTACCTACAATTGATTCACGAAAATCAGTAACAAGGAAGGAAAAAAAGACAATTCACACACAAAACCAAATATATAGCTAAATCCATTTTTAGACAAATTCGTTTTTTATGCTCCCCGGCAACGACGCCAAAAATTGATCTCATCCAAGTTCACACCTCAATTCAAGGTTATAAAACGGTCGATTGCAATAGTAATACCCAACAAGGAGTCGAGGTCGAATTCCACAGGGAGCTATACGTGGGATTTAGGAGTATAAATTGCAGTGTATGAGTATGAACTATCTCAAATTACACTTCTACAAATTGATGCTTGTTCTATGTCTATTCCAAGTTAAGATTGCAATATTAAGTAATAAAACTAAGAAATTGTCTTTGTTGTTGTTTTTCAAATACTGTAAAAGGCCTAGGGCATGACCTTCACCTAGGTGTTTGCCTAACGGGTTATAAACTTTAAAGCTTATTTTATTGGTCAGGGTGTATTATAGATATTAACACTTGAGTACCCACTCAATACCTCTCGGTCAGAGAGTGACTTTGCCCAAATTGACTTTCTCAAGTCCAAATGGGTGTTGAACAAAACGGTCGATTCAAAGCACAAGTCGGGTTTTACTATCTCTAGATTCAACCCTTTAATTGGGAACAATCTCTTGATTCACCCCAATTTCCTAGTAGCCAAATGTTTCTAGACTAAGTCTCTCTTTCTCAAGTAAAGACCAAGTCAAATAGGCATGAACTAATGTTTGCAACCATTAATTCTACAACTAAAAGTACGAACAAGGCTAAATAATAAACACTCAACCATAAACAAGCAATAAATCAAACACCCATTAAGTTTACACTCTAGGGTTGGGTCACAACCCTAGTGAAAATATAGCTACTCATGCTTAAGACGGAAGAAATAGAAGAATAAATGATAATTAAACCCATATTGATAATTAAAATAAAGAAATCTAAGCTTCTGTCTGTTTTTGTCCTTGAGTTCAGATCACTTATTCTTGAGTTGGATTTCATCTTGGAGGCTCATTTTCCAATATTCCTGCAATTAAATATATGTCATCAGGTTTCGGAAACACAATTAAACGCTTTTGGACTAAAACAAAAGCTAAAAGGTACTAATAAGTAGTTAAAATCTCCACTTATCAACTTCTCTGAGAAAGATAAAAATCAAACTCTTATAGTTTGGAGCCTAGCTCCAACAACATATATAATATTGGCAACTTTCCATAAATTGTTACTTTGCCTCATACATTATTTCAAACACTTTTTTCTCTTAATTCATAAGGGTCCATCAAATCCTAATTTAATCGATCCACTTGACACATATATAGGTAATTTGGAGCTTACCTTTGAAAATTCTCAATTCTCACAAGTTCAAAAGGATAAAATAAGGTTTATCCCAACTAGTCAAACTCAAGGTTGTCATTCCACATTATTTTACCTTCTCTGGTAACCTATGTTGCTTCTTGCACCATTTCAAGTTACACCTTTGTGTATATCATGCCTTATTATTATTATCATTATTTCTTTTCACTTACCCATTTAAGTCCATCTATCTCATCAATGCATACCTTGGTATGCGTTATTGAATGCTAACATATGTTAGTATCTCATTCGTTAACTAGGAGGCATTCAAGGTTCACCTACCCTTACATGTGACATTACCATAATGACGACCTCGCCACGTCAAGAGTCTCCCAATCTATGGTGAGAGTGAGGATCATCTCTTGTATCTTGACTTGTTCACCTTTTGAAAGTCTTGAAGGTTTCCTTACACCTTACTTTTTTGTTTTAGAGATGCTTTTGGTCATTTTTGACATTATCCCAAATAAGTCTTCATTCTTATAAGTCACAATGTGATTGCTACGAACTAGGTTAATTCACATTCTCTTACCATTTCGATTCTTATCATTTCTCGACATCTCATCACGATAATTTGAGATACAACCTTCCCATTTATCTTGGAACCATTGTGTTTTCTTCTTTGTACCTTTACCGTACTCATTATTGGTGACCGTCAAAGTGACCAATCGTCTTAACATCTTGACTAAGAATCTAAATTCTAGACTAGGGCCTTATCCTTTTGAGGTTCCCTTTTTCACATCCTTCAGTACAGTTCTTTGTACGTTCTGGCTCTATTCTAACAGTACTAACTAACATCATCACCTCATTTTCTTTTCCATGAGTTCTTAGAATTCGACTTATGATTTTCGTTCACCACAGTTGTACATCTCGGCTGTATCATTTTATTTTTTTTAAATATGCACTCGACCTTAACACATCATTTCATTCATGGATAGTCCGATACTTCCTAGCTATTTTTCAAGCAACGCATGCAATATCTTGAACCTTGATATTTGTGCTCGTCACTTTTGTATCTACCACATCAGGTAGTCAATACGCTCGAGAACCATGTCTCTCACTTCAGGCAAAATGCACGATCTAGAGTAAGAAAAATGTAAAACTCCTTAAATATCCTTGTAGCCTCCCCGATATAAGTGTGGCCGATAACACACCGATAAGAAGGACTCTACTTGACACGGCTCCATACACTTCCTAGGACTTGACTTAGAACCTAGTGCACTGATACCAATTTTGTCACGACACAAATCCACGTGACTAACACTCGGCACAGTATCCAATCCGAGCGAACCAACTCATATAATGCACCCAAACCATATACATGAAAACTAATTTAACTACAGAAGCTCTTTGAAAAACATATATATATTCAAGTTAAACAATGGAAAGATTTCCAATTCAGAATCATACATGAAGTCTTTCATAATAATAACAATGAGACTAAGTAAATACTTATATTTTTATGTATTCCGGGTACAACCCATTACAACAACTTTTCACAACTATCTATGGAGCCTCTATACTAAAGAATATAACTAAACACTTGGGCTAATGTTCGACTAACATAAATTAAGAAAATAACATGATAACTACCACGAAATAGGAGTGGTGCCTCACCATATACCTCAGGAAGAGAGTCATCCTAGTCATGTCTGCATGCCACGTATCATACCATATCCTGAAACATGTAAAGTAAGTGAGGCCCTGGAGGGGGGCCTAAGGGCTGAGTACACCACAACGGTACTCAATAAGTATCATAGACTCTCTCTAACTCAAGTTCCTATGATAAGATTTTACAAAAGCTATGCAACCGATATTTGATATAAGGTGATAAATAATTATATAAATCATGCTCTTTATCATTTCAGATAAAACAAGTGAAGTATAAGCAATGATATAAATTCTTAGAATATTTGTATCAATCCAAGATTTTTAATAAAATCATAAAAAATCATTTCAATTTCATTGAGTCATCGAAATCACTTTTGCCTCCTTAGGCCTAAACATAAGAAAGTCTTTTTTATCTTTCATCGGGAGTACTATCGACACCGACATAACAAACAACTACTAGGTGATCCACCTAGCATCAAGTATTTGACCCTACTTGTCTGGGCGGCTTCCCATAGTGCCGTACTAGTCGACTTAACCTCAAGTAATAATCATTTGCCCTCCCAATGGGGGACTTTATCCTACAAACCTTAGCTTAACCTTAGAATGCGTCCCCACACCGGCATGTGTAGTTCCATGGTAACGAACTCAACATTCGAACTAATTTTGGTGGTCTCCACTAGTAACTCCCAATACAATTGAATATCAAAAATAGATTCATAGCCTAATGGCCTCAAAGGATCTATTTTTATCAAATCATGATTTTCATAATCAATCCAAACCATTTGAACAAAAATCAAATGAATAACCTTTTTTAGTTTAATGCCTTTAGCACTTTAACATCAATCTTTAAAAGATACATCAAGTGCTACTCCATTGATCAAATTTCAAAACACATACTTTTTCAACAAAACGTATCTTTAGTACTCAAATAGTTTATACTCTTATTAACACATAAGTTTTAATAAAACTTATAATGTTTTCCTTATGTGTTATCATGCAAATAAGTTTTAAAAATAAGATTTTTATCATCACATGACACTTCAAAATCAACAAACTTAGAAACACATGGTGACATTCTTCCTGCTTGTCCCCACAAGTACGGATACACATTTATAAGTAACATCATGTATTAACACATCATACCTTTAGGGAGAATCCCTCAAGAAGAGTAAGTCATAATTAACTTACCTCAACCTTCAAGCTCTAAAAATACTACAATGTTACAATTGATTAAAATGACCAAATATCTCTCACAATTCAATATCTATCATTATATATACCAACTATATCAAAACAAATACGAAAAGATTCATAAATATCCATTTAGGCTTCATAATTCGGCAATAAGCCTTCAACCATCCCAAATTATTTAATAGGTTCACCCATTAGCCTATTGAATTCCATTATTTTTATTTAATACTCATTTGGAGTCATTAATGATACTATGTTAATTACCCAACATCATCAAGTCACTATTCATTGTCTTCTCCAACAAAACCCTAGGTTCAAGAATACCCATTTCAAGAACTAGTGTTGTATCTTATCCAAATGGTGATTCTCTATTCAATTCGTTCATCAATTAATTTATCAAGTCTATAGGAATCATTAGAAATTCAAGATATATCCATTTATATCAATTCATCACTATTCTTCTTCTTCTTCTTTGCCCAAAATATCATTTTCAAGACCCGCCCTTAGGGTTCACACAATATCCCATTACAACTTCAAATAAAACTCATAAACATTCTACTCATACTTCAATATATCATATATGTGAAGCTCAAGTGAAAGGATTACCTCTTGGTGGAAGAATCTCACTTTTCCTCTTTTTGGTGTTCTTGAAGATTCAATACATTTTCTATGGATTTTGATCCATGAATGATGTTAAAACTAACATTAAATGGTGTTATGTAGCCACAAATTCATCTTAAATACTTACCTTGAAGTGTGTTGATGAGGGATGTGCTCCTCCTTCTCTCTAAATTCAAGACCCTTGTCCAAAATTCCATCTCTTTCTCGGTCCCCAAAATAGTCATTTTTATGATTTTGATGGCTTGCATAGCTACGCTCCCTTCCACTTCAGCTTCCCTTCATTTGAATACCTTTCTAAAATCATCTACGCCCAAGGCAGTGTAGCTACACACAGCTCGAGTAGCTACGTGGTTGCTGTGATACCCTTTAGTAAAATGATCATAACATCTTGTAGGAATATCTAAATGATGAACGGTTTGAAGCATTGAAACCAGACTCATAGAGCTTTAATTTGATAGGTTGTAAATCACATAAATCTTCATATATTGGTAGTTGTGCTTGTTTGAAGTTAGATGTTATGCAAATTCATTGAAAACTTTAGCCCATCATATAGTTTCCAACTTGACTTAGCCTTAGGGTTTTTCTTAGACCATAAACCATTCTTAATGCACCTCATACATATATTATCATGATCAATTAATATCCTTTATATTATTAGTCCTGTTCATACCTGAATTTATATAATTAGCACCCGTCAATCTTCTTAATGGTCTTAAAATACTTCAAAATTTTTCGGGGTGTTACAAGAATATTAAAAGTAAATTGAACAGAGTTAGATGCTTGATATCAATCTCGCACCTGTATTATTATGACCCTTGCTTCTCTTATTGAAAGTTAATTATTTAACTGTTGTTTCTTAACTCTCAAGTTTCTTGTAATTAAATTTTGGATAGGTTTCGCATTGATTTGAGCTTGTTTCAGGTTTGTGCTGGTGCTCCCGTTATCACAATTGCGAGCACCAGCATTGCAATTGTGATCATAGCAGAGGGGTCACAGGTATCGTAATTTGTGATACTTTGATCACATTTGTGAACTTGAGGCTTAGGCTGGGTAGGTCGCATTTGTGACTATTTAGTCGCATTTGCGAAGAGGGCACACTTTGCATTTGCGAGGTCTGTGTCGCAATTGCGACATTTTCCTAGGCTTGTTAGGTGCCGCTTTTGAAAGATATTCCTCGCATTTGCGAGGGTTGGCAATTGCAAACCCAAGGACGCAATTGCGACATCCGCACCTGAACAGAAGGGCAGGAAAACGGGACTTAGTCTCATTTTCACATTTTTAGAACCCTAGAGTCAGTAGAAGACGCTTTTGAGGAGGAATTTTCACATACAACTATTGGGTAAGTAATTTTGATCAATTTTAAATTATATTCCATGATTATTTATGAGATTTAACATCAAATTCATGACTTTCTAAGAGAAATTTTGGGGAATTTTGTCTATGTTTTGAAAAATAAAAATTTGAGATTTTAGAGTCAAATTGGACTCGGATTTGAAAACAAATCACATATATGGACTCGTGGGGTTATGCGTATTCGATATATACCCTTGGACTCGGATTTTGACCGGCGGACCCGGGATTGACTTTTGTTGACTTTTGGAGAATTGTGTAATGATCTTAGCTTTATTAATCGAAATTGGTTTCCCTTGCATTGTTTGATGATATTAAGTCATTTTTGGTTATTTTAGCCGTACAGAGGCAAATTTTAAGGAAAAAGCTATTTTGAGTATTGATTTGGCCTAGTTGAGGTAAGTATCTTGCCTAACTTTGTATGAGGAAAACTACCCCTTAGGATTGGGTTGATTGTACTATTTGATTATGTGGAAGACATGTATATAAGGAGACGAGTGTGTACACCAGCTTATATGTGAAAATTGATCGGTTTAGACTCTTAAGTTACTTATAAGCATTCCATTAAAGTTGTTATTAATTGTTCTATCTTTCTTTGTCAAGTTTATTCTTACATACTCTAACTAAATGTGTAATATGTTCCAGTTTCCATTGTTGAGATTGCTCTTATATGCATTTATTAGTAGTTGTTGTTACATACTATTCTTTCCATTGTTGAATTATTCTCGTGCATTTAGTATTAGTTTGTATCTCATGCTATCTCTTTCATTGTCAAGCTCATATTATGCATTAAAATTTGAAGTTGCCATTTCATGGGAATACCTTCATTGTTGAGTTGTTGAAGTTGTAGTTGTTGAGACCTATTAACACGTTTGTGGTTGAAATTGTTGGTTATTGGAATACCTTTCCTTGTTGAGTTATTTCTCGTTCATTTTGTTGTTATTGAGATTCTTGTGCATATTGTGGTTGAGTCGTGGGTTATGTGTTGTGGTAACATTGGTATTATTAATTTTGGCAAATGTTATGGCATATGAGCCCGTGTGGTGTGAGTTAATTATTGTGTTGTGATATTTATGTGCATGCGACGGTATAAGGGTGGGTATTGATGCGCATGCTGCTAGATAAGGTTGGATTTATACGAGGCTTGCTAGTAAGCGAATTACTTGAAGCCACAGGGTGAGATAAGGGCTAAAGCGAGTGTAGCTATTTTGGAAAAAATATTTTTTAAATAAATGCAAGGCTCACACAGCGATATAAGGAAGATTGTGATTATGACTTGTGAAATATTAATATGAGGTGTGCTGCCTCGGTGTGATTTTTGTTGTACATTCTATGTTGGAAAGACTTGATGATTTGAACGGTTGTTGTTTGTTTCCTTACTTCATTCCATTCGTATTTTTGATTATAATTGTATAACTATCCGATCGGTCATTTTGAGAGTTGTAGCCTTATTCCCCCATTTTACTACTTATTTTATGCTTAATAGTTGTGATATGACTTGCCGGGGTAGTTGGTTCGGCTCCGTGGATGTTTTGGAATGAGTTGAGATACTTAGTCTAAAGGTTTGAAATTGTAAGTTAAAAAGGGTGACCGGATGTGAATTTTGTGGAAATGGCTCGGGAATGGAGTTTTGATAGTTTCGATAGCGTCGTTGGGTGATTTTGGACTTAGGGGGTATGTCCGGATGGTAATTTAGAGGTCCGTAGTTGAATTAAGCTTGAAATGGCAAAAGATAGAAAATTAGAGGCTTTGAAAGTTTAAAAGTTTGACCGAGAGTTGATTTTGTGGTTACACAGCTTGAATTGTGGTTCCGGGAGTTAGAGTAGGTCTGTTGTGTCATTTATGACTTGTGTGCATAATTTGGGGTCAATCAGACTTGATTTGATAGGTTTCGGCATCGGTTGTAGAAGTTGGAATTCCTTAGTTTTTATTAGGCTTGAATTGGGGTGCGATTCGTATTTTTGATGTTATTTGACATAATTTGAGGGATCGACTAAGTTCGTATCGTGTTTTAGGACTTGTTGGTATATTTGGTTGAGGTCTCGGGGGCCTCGGGTGGAGTTCGGATGGGGCTTAGAGCATTGCTGAAGCTAGGAGCCTTCTGGTGTGATCGCACCTGCGAGGGGATTCGCCGCAGGTGCGACTGATGTAGTGTAGAAACAGATTTGGGCTGGCCTGGGGTGTGACGCAGGTGCGAGGGGTCTTCCGCATCTGCGATCCCGCAGGTACGAGCAAGGCTCCACAGATGCGGAGAAGGGGAGAGTAGGTTGTCTTCGCAGAAGCGGATCGAGGGTCGCAAGAGCGCTTCCACAGGTGCAGAGCTTGGAGCGCTTCCACAGGTGCGGACCCTGTGGACTTAAGTGGATTCCGCAGAAGCGGAACTCTTATCGCAAAAACGATTCCGCAGGTGCGGATATTTGGCCCGCAGCTACGAAGGCACTGGGCAGAACATTAAATTCGAGGGTTTCGTGATTTTTCTCATTTTGGACTTTGCAAACTCGGTCTAAGGCGAGTTTTGAGAGGATTTTCGAGGGGCTTCTTGAGGTAAGTCACTTATGATAATTTTTATTCAATAATTTTGTTTCCCCATTGAATTTCCCACCCAGTTTGTGTGTTTTAAGATGGAATTTGGGAGTTTGAGGCTAGGGATTTGGAGAGTTTAATTTGGGGATTTGAGTTGATTTGATATCGGAATTTGGTAAATTTGGTATGGTTGGACTCGTGGTTGAATAGGCTTCTAAATTTTGTGACTTTTATTGGATTTCGAGACGTGGGCCCAGGGGGTTGATTTTTGAATTTTGATTAAGAACTTAGCATTTTCATATGGAATTGATTCCTTTAGCTCGTGTTGATTGTATTGAATTGTTTGTGGCTAGATTCGAGGTATTCGGAGGCTGATTCACGAGGCAATGGCTTGTTGGAGTAGAGTTTGCACAGTTTGAGATAAGTAAAACTTCTAAACTTGGTTCTGAGGGTATGAAACCCCGAATTATGTATTATGTGAATGGTGTTGAGGTAACGCACATGCTAGGTGATGGGCGTGCGGGCGTGCACCATAAGAATTGTAACTTGGTCGAGTCCATGGAACTGTATAGTTGAATAATCTTATTGTTACCCGTATTTTCATCATGTGTTAGAATAATTGAGCTGCAAATCATGTTAGAAATCATGTTTAGGCTATGTGTTGGTACTGTTGGGACCCATAGAGGTCGTGTTACATGTTGAATTATTTGCTTAATTTGTCATTTTGTACTCAGTCATAGCTATTATTTGCATATTATATCTCAGTCTTTGTTGTCCTTTATAGATACATCATATCATCATTGTTTGGGCTGATTATCATGATTCTTATGAGCCCGAGAGACTGGAAAGATTAACGACTGAGTGAGGTTGAGGGTCTATTGTGAGTGATATTCATGGGATGGGGCTGCACGCCGCAATATGCTTTATTGATTCATGCCAGGATTTGGCTTATTATAGTGCTTGGGCTGGATCGGCCCCTCCGGAGTCTGCACATCCACAGTGGGCGCAGTTGTTAGCAATTTATTTACATTTGGGCTGGATCTGCCCTTATTTAATTTGCATTTGGGTTGGATCTGCCCGGGGCTGGATCTGTCGTGTTCTGTGTTGAAGTTTTATTGCGAAACCTAAAAGCATGTCTAAATTCTTGTACCTTTACTTGTAGATTATGAATTTCTGAGATATCACTGTCTTATTTTTCTGTAACTTTTCCGTACTATTAATGCTATATGTGGACTGTAATACCCGAACCCGTCACTACTTTCAGTCCAAAGGTTAGATTTGTTACTTATTGAGTTGGTTGTACTCACACTATACCCTGCACCTCATGTGCAGATCCAAGTGTTTCCGGTCACGACGGTTGCTGATTCACAGAGTTCAGACATTCAGAGATCATCGAGGTAGTTGCTTTGGAATCCGCAGGCCTTGACTCTCCTTCTCTATCTTTCAGTTTATTTATTCAGTTCTTCTTTCCAGACAGTGTACCAAACTATGTCATTATGTAGATGCTCATGTACCTAGTGACACCCTGGTTTTGGGAATCTTTTGTATTCAATTATGATATTTTATCCAGTTTTATGAGATTTCTTACTTATTTAAAACCTATTTTAGTATATTCTAAATTTGGAAGTGTTGGAAGTGTCTAAGTTGTCGACTTTTCTAGTAACATGATAGGCGCTATCATGACAGGTTGAGTTTTGGGTCGTGACAAATTAGTTACTTGTTGCCTTTATCACACGTACTCTCTTTGTTGTCATTTGTTGCTTTTATTTTCGTTGTTAACCCTATATTGATAACTTGTTTTACTGTAATTTAATTGACTTTACTTTTTCATTATTAGATTATATTAATATTTTGCACATTTTTCTATGTCTAGTAGGTGTCTTGACCTGACCTCGTCACTACTCGACCGAGGTTAGGCTTGATACTTACTGAGTACCATTATGGTGTACTCATGCTACGCTTTTTTACATTTTTGTGCAAATTTTTGTGCAGATCAGATACTTCTGCTCGTGCCGGATGCCAGTGATTTGACTCGGACTTTATAGAGACTTCAAGGTATACATGCTTGACGCTCGCAGACCTCGGAGTCACCTTCTAGAGATCTTATGCTACTGTTTCTTTTGTTTTCGAACATTATTGTATTAGAGATTTTTAGTATATTTCAGTAGAGCTTATGACTCAGTTCTATCGATTTTGGGGTTAATTTGGTTGTTGTTCCATTTTGGATTTACTATTATAGTTATCAATTTAAATTTATATCTTAGTTGTTATTTCTGTTAAATTCTCAATGTGTGTTAGGCTTACCTAATCTTAAAGATTAGGTGGCATCACGACTATTTAAGGTGGGATTTTAGGATCGTAACAAGCTAAACCCAATAACGATTCTTGGAGTTCAAACACTTATAGCTAGGTTCAAAAATTACAACAATAATTATTGGGGTTCAAACCTTTATAAGTTCAAAACTATGAAATTCAAAGAGGACAAAATAACTTAATGAAACGCCAATACAGTAGATTGGATTCTATTGCCACGCCACCTATGGAGTTGAGGAATCAAATTCAATACTCATTGATGTAATTAGTGAGAAGAGGTATAAGGTGTGGGGTGCTGCACAACGTATCGGAAGCTGTAGTTTTTTGACATCTTTCTTATTTACAACAGTAATAATCCTATAATGGCAGAACTCTAGCATATGATGTTTGAGTTTTGCGTTTACAGATTCGAAACTCCAGCATAGGATTGGAGTTTTACTTCTAGGCTAAACTCTGATAATATGGATTAGAAGTGGTTATGCTAACCAATTTTCTCATCTATAGACTCCTAGTCTCAATCTAATTTGTCGGTAAGCCCATATATCTAGAAAACAAATTGACTCTCAAAGCTCTGTGAATGGAAGGATTATATTGGGCTTTCTACTGGTTTACCGTACAGATGTGGACCACCAGTCCATTGTGGGTAAAGCCCATGTCTTCGAAAATGACATTGATCTGACCCTATTTCCTTCTATCCATTTCAACTCCTAAATCTAACTAGGAGGGTGTTTGGATTGGCTTTTAAGCTAGTCAAACCAGCTTTTAAGCTTTTTTAACTTTTTTTTTTTAGTATTTGACAAAATTAAAAAATACTTAAAATAAGTTAAAAATTGCTTAAAACAAATCAAAAAGTAGTAAGCTGGGCAACCCCCAATTTATTATTTTTTAGCTTAAAAGTTATTTTTGCTGAAAAGCTACTTTTTTAAGCCAATCCAAATGAACTCTAAAGTCCATTTTATGAGTTGCTAAAAGTGGTTGGAGTAATCGACTTAAACAAAATATCTATTATGAAAAAAATATTCTAGACATCTGATAGTAGCAATGATGGAAATAAGTAGAAAAACAATAACAGGTTAATTGATTTTTTGGCCTTTTACAAACTTGTTTTTAGTTTTATGACCTTATCTTTTTTTTTTTACACATGAAAATTTTCCTTTTACACATAAAAGATAAGGACATTTTGGCAAGATGGCCTAAAACCTCCAATAATAACAGTAGTCACATTGATTGGTATAAGATGATATTAGGAACGCTCAACATATAAATATTCATGAAACGTTCATAACTAACATTAAGAACTTCCTTTACATCTGTTTCTAACAATTACTAAATCCGATTTAGACGCAGTGAGTCGCTCCACCACTACATAAATGTGTAATCAAGATAATCAAAAAAGAAAGGGAAAAGATTAACCAAAAAAATATCTTAATTACTATGAATAATAATAATAAAAAGATCCATTTATTATGCTTTTTAATCCACCGCCAGTGTATTGAGCAAATGGTACAGAAGATAAGAAGAAAGGAAAATAATTCAAAGCAGAAATATGAAACTTTATATTTACTGTTCAAAGTGAGTCTCTAAACCAGCTAGGAATATCATATCAACAAAAAGAAAAAAAAGAAGAGAGAATTACAAATATTTCTTAAGTATTTTATAGGAGTAACTCAAGACTTTAGAATATCATTTTCATCATCTCTGTTACTTGTACTCTTCCTTCCAGAACTTTGCTTGAAAATCCATTTCCACACTTTGTTTCCTTTGCCACTTCTTTTAATCCCTCTATCAAATTCATTCACTGACATCCTACATGAACCACTGTGTGTAAAAACACCATTCCCACCTCTCAAATTACCAATAGAATGGACAAATCCATAGCCATTATCTGAAGAATTACTTAGCCTCATAGCAGTAGGAAAATCTTGTTTAGACTCTGATGATAAATCCAATTTTAAATCAATAAAAGCTGAATCATCCAAATCACTTTCTTTAACTGGAAATATACTCCTATTTGGAACAACACTATCTAATGTACCCTTAAATCCACTTTTTCTTGGCTCATCAGAATCCATTAATATACCACCAGTAACATCAGATATTTTAGCACTTGAAAATCTGTAATCACTGCCTTCATCTGTATCATTTAATCCACCACCTCTTAAACTACACACTGATCTTGATCTTGAAACTGCTAAAGCATCAGACACCCAAATTTCACTGCTTTCATCCAACTCATTATTACCATTCTCACAACCCTTTTTCTTTTTCTTCTTAAAAAGCCTCTTAATTTTCCAGAATCCATTGCTGTTTTTCTTGATCTCTACACAGCTGCTGCTGCTTCTCCTTAGGAAAATTACTTGTTCTGTTTTCTCCCTTTTGGTTGTCTGTTTCTTTGGTTGTGATTGTTGTGGAGTTTGATCAGTTTTTTCATTTTCCAATAAAAATGAAATCCTACCAACACTGCCAACTTCAGCAGTGCATGATTTTCGATTATTATTATTAGAAGAAGAGGAATGATCTGAGCAAGAACAAGAAGAGAGTCGCTGCTCACCACATTCTGAGCAAACTAAGTTAACTAGTTTTTCTTTAAGGCAAAAAGCACATATTCCAATAGAAGATGAAGAAGGGTGTTTCTTACATGGCATATCTGATGAAACAGAATAGTTGAAATCTGAGAAGTTATCATCAGTTTCAACAGCAGCTTTGCCTCTCTCTTTCATGGCTCTCAATTCGTGATTCTGCTATGTAAATATTGGCTTTCTTTAAAAAGAGAGGAAAAGAAAGTGACAGATAATATGTTTGAGGTATAGGAAATTGAAATGAACTATCAAGTGTAGGTTTTATTTTTATTTTTGAGGTTGTAATATGACTTTTTAGAGCAATGAAAGAGGAATTAAAGGATGAAGACTTCCACTTTACGTTATCTTTTCAAGAAACAGTAGTTATTGCAAAAGGGGAAGAGTGATGGAAAATGAAAGACTTTGTCGCAAGGCATCATTGCGTAGGAAAGAAAGTGAATTAAGACATTAATAAATTGAGTGAAGGAATGAACCAGCCTGTCTAGTAAGTTCTTTTTATTATTATCAAGTAAACTACTACGGAGTACTATGTTCTTTTCTTAAAATATTTATTAGGAAATACTTTGTCATATAGTAGTTAATTCCATTCAATGTTTAGCTGCATGCTCTGTTTTTCCACTTAAAATCTAGTTTTCTTGTTGCAGCAAAGTACTCTGTTATTTTATATAATTATGTTTGATTAATCATGAAATTTAAGAAATAGATAAATATTTTTTAAGTTTGTAGTGTTAAATATATTACTATAATATTTGTGTGATTATAAAATTTTTGAAATTTGTCTGTCTTATATATATCGAAAAATTTGTGATGATAAACGCTTGTCGTTAAAAATAAAATAAAATTTTAAATAAATTAAATTATTTTCTTTTTAGAAATAAGTCATTGTTTTTATAACCGACTAAAAAATTATAGCCACATACACTGGAAATTAGTCATTAGTTGACTATTAAGTAGAGTCAACGGTGTTAAGGTAAATGCTTGAACCCCATCCTATATTTCCCTTTACATAGCCTTAATTTTCAAAGAAAAGTGGTGTCGCAACTCAAAAAGGATTTCTGACAATGTAATGGAGTAATTGTGCATCATGTCAATAGCCTTTTTTTTGTTTCATCACATCTTCTGTAAAAGGAATAGTGTAAAAGTTAAGATTTGGGATGAGGTAGGGGAGGGATTGCATCAATCAATCTATCATAGAGGTCATGCATGCCGATTCCCCTATTACCAAACTTTTGTGCAACAATTATTTTTTTTACCTCTAGGGTCATTTGGCAGTAGATATAAGAAAAGTGCTGAATAAAGTATATTAGTAGAGCATCTATTATTTAGTTTGGTGTATTAAAGTATCGCATAATTATTTTAAAAATTTATTGTTTATAAAAATATCATCCACATTCTTTAATTTTGTACACTATTTTTATTGTAACAATTTTATTACCATCTACATTCTTTACTCTCTCTCTAAAGTCACCTTCTTTTTTTTTACAAGAGAGCTAAACTAAAAAAAGAAAACTAATTAAAATATTAAAGTTAAAAAAGAAGAAAATTTTAATTGCTATGACATATAATACAAAATACCAATTATTAAAAAAAATAGGTGGATCTTTAACAAATAAAGAAAACTTCACTTTATACTTTGAATGAATTCAAGATCAAATTTAGTATTAAATATGTTGTTTTATTATAGTAGAATGCTAAAGGGGAAATAATTAATTAACATATCGGAATATAAAAATATATAAAATATGGCGGAAAGTATTTGAATAGGTTTTGAGAGATTTAAGGGGTAATTATGTCTTTAACTAAGTTTATGCATGCATTAATAATCTTGGTATTGCTAATACCATAGTTTGCTATGCATTACCTATACATAGGATAATACAAGATAAAGTGTATAACTAATGCTTGTATTAGTTATACATAGGTTGGAAAAGTGTACCAAATAATATATTACTAATACACAAAGCTAATACATACATTATTTTTTTCTCATGCACTCTACCAAACGACCTCTTAATCCTACACCATGATACCAAATTATCACTCGTGTGAAGTAATAAAATCTCATGTCGGAGATGGATGGATTTCTTGGACTCTTTATATGATTTGAGCAATCTTCACTTTTTAAGCTAGCTTTTGGGGTTGATTTAGTCTAGAGGTCCATTCTTATCATGGTATAAGAGCTACGCCCCCAATGTTAGGCCCTAAGATAGATTGTTCACGCTCCAGATGACAGGTCCGCGCGTGCGTGAGGGTGATGAAATCCCACATCGAAGATAGATTAGACTCTTTATAGTGAAAACAATATGAGCTATCCAGTTCGGAATGTTAATAAAAAATAGCCAACATTTGCAAAGTTATTGAAAATAGTCACTATTTTATGCGGAGATAAAATTTGGATAAAAATACCGTAGTTGAAACACAGAAAGTTCCAACATAATATGTTGGATTACAGAACTCATGCGTATAAACTTCGAGCATATTATGTTGGAAGTTCAAATTCCAGCACATTATGCTCGAATCCCATATATAAAAAATTCAAACTCTAGCATATTATGCTGGAAGTTTTCTAGATTTTAAGGGTGTTTTTGTTCAAATGTTATCTTTACATGAAAAAGTAGCTAAATTTTGATTACTTTTTAAACAGCTATTTTTCAGTTATCAATTATAAATCAAGCTATTTATGATTTCCCCCCCTTTTTATATGACTTGAGCATCTTCATCCTTTGAATTAGATTTTGACGTTGGATTATGCCCAAGGTCCATTTTTTACAGGTGAATCCTTTCATATTTAACTAGTAGAATTTTTGAATTTGGGCTATAAGAACTTTTTAGTAGAGAGTATATTGGCTCTTTAATAAGGCTACTCGAGTGAATTAGAATTAACGAAATTAATCTATTTTAAATACTCGATGCCTAAAGAAGAAAACCCCATATTATTTCTCTTTTCTTTTCAGTTTCTTCTTCAAACAAAAGGCAAAAAAGAAAAGAAATGTTGGTAATCTTTTTTCACTCTTTATAATGGACCTTGTAACATTAACCTACTGGCTACTAGGAGCTACTTCAGTTCCCTTTCAAAGCTTGCGTGACGTTTTAAGCTTTAAAATATAGTCACACATTGAGTTATATGATCAAAGATTACATAGGCAATTGACTTTTTACCTCCATATTTTATTCTTTGGTCGAGATGAGAAGCATGCCACATTGACTCTATCCTCGACTTAATTAATTATTGTTGTTTAAATAATGGAGTATTATCTTCAAAAATGCTTTTTTCTTCTTTTATATTGATAGTTACTAGATTTTTAAATAGTTCTTTTTATTTTAACAATCCAAATTACTTTTTAAATCTAGATTAATTGCACACTAACTTGATGATTTGAAAATTAATCCCAACACCATCATTATGGACCCGTTTGGCCATGAGTTTTGCCAAAATAAATTTGAAATTTATTTGGCAAACACATATTTGGCCATAGATTTTGCCCACATTTTGGCAAAATCTCAAATCCCAAATCCAAAATTTCAAAATCAATTGGTGATTTTGGGCCAAAATATGACCACTACATTTTTTTAAAATTTTAAATATTACCCTAAACTTTTATAGTTTGTAAAAGAGCCTACATTTATTATGACCAACTAAATATTTGATGAATATGCTCCCTTATCAACCCAATCCTTTGTGTATCTTACTTTTGCTTCTGATTTGTAGGCTAAATGGCTTTCTGAATACTCATATCAGTTAACTTTTTCTTTTTAATTAGGAGCCGTAATTCTCTAATGGGATTTTATTGTAATTAATGATTTATATAGTTCATTATAAAAATGATAATTTTATACCAAACTTATTTATGTTCAGGACTATGGTTTGTGATAATGGTACTATTGAGTATTTGTGATAGTTTTTAGAACTTGTGGGATATAAGTCATGTTTCACATTTTTTCAACTAAAAAGTGAAATATGTTTTGAAAAATCATGTCCAAACACATTTTCATCTTCAAACCAAACTTCACCCAAATCAGATTTTTCAAAACAAATTTGGGACTCTATAGCCAAACGCTAGCTATGTTTCGATTAAGTGGCCAATAAATTTCTCTTTTACCCTATATAGTATAGATCAAAATACAAGATGCACCACATATTTTGCAATGTCTTATAGTATATGGTTGTTTAATCTTTTACTCATATCATTTATTTTGGTACTGAGTACGATTTTAGCTTCTTCTTATCGGATTTAACCATTTTTGTGGACTAATTTCTTTCAAAAGTATGATCTTCTTTAATTAGTGAAACCAACCTATCTCTTCGAATTCTTTTCTCCTTTTCTTTTGTGGGGTTGGGAAGGTGGGAGGTGGCTGACTTTAATAAACTGAACTAATGGATGTTGATTGTGTATGCATCACTATCTTAGCAAGAAAGATGTAAAATCAGAGGTGACGTATGTGTCGTGTGTTGGTGGATTTATTCATTTAATTGCATGCGTCTCTTATTTGATTTCACATCTCAATCACCCCTTGGCAGGAGTGAAGAAACTTTACCAATCTGCACGTAGGGATGGCAAACGGTGCGGGCAGTGCGATTGCGAGCACACTTGCATAAACTCGTGAAGACTTTAACTCATCTCGCTTAGCTCCGCAAAGCATAATTTTTTTATTTTCAATCCGTCCCGTCCCGTCTCGTCCTGCATTAATTCTTTAAATTTTTTTTTCCTTTTCGAGAGGATTTGATAGTACATTTTTTTTTCTTTTCTGCTAATTAGTATTAATTTAAATAGGAGAACTAGCTACAAGTAGGGGTGTTCATGGATCGGTTTGGGTCGGTTTTTTCCTAAAATAAAACCAAACCAAGTAAGTCGGTTTTTTAAATATTTGAACCAAACCAAATCAATTGAGTCGGTTTTTTATCGATTTGATTTTTATCGGTTTTTATCGGTTTTTCGGTTATTTATCAATTTCTTTCTTAAATATGAGACATATACTACCAAAACCATATTTCGGCGACTACATTTTCAACGTAACACTGTCAAATCAATTGTGATTTGAGAAATCTATCATTTCAAGATATATTGATGATAATTGAATCAAATAGTGATGAATAATTTAAGTACTCAATTAAAAATTAATTATTTTTAACATGAAATAAATTCTTGTACTTAGTAAAAGAAAATTGCCAATCAAACTAGAATGTAAAGGCAAAAAATTAGATTATTATAATAGCAAAGAACTAGACTAAAATTACAAATGACTAAGATGTACCATAAAATTTTAGAAACTTTATATAAAAATATACATACATACATATATATATATATATATATATATATATATATATATATATATATATAATAATAAATTTAAATAGCTACTTTTATAATCGGTTTGGTTCGGTTTTTTCGGTTATTTGTTGATTAAAATCAAAAGCAAACCAAATTTGATCGGTTTTAAAAATTTAAAACCAAAACCAAATCAAACCTAAAAAGTATCGGGTTTTTTAGTCAGTTTAGTTCGATTTTCGATTTGATTCGATTTTTCGGATTTTTATGAACATCCCACCTGCTGGTACATCCAATTCCTTCTTTATTTAAGGTTAAAGGTATCCTACTTCAAGTAACAAAGAAGTCAACGGGGAAGCTTTTCTTCAACGGTTACATCACGCTCACAAGAAGAAATGATATGATTAACATAGTAAAATCTGAACTGGCACATCAAGGCTACTATCCCTCTTAAACGATTATTTTCTGCTTTGCATTTTATACGGGGATGCATGGTCAGAATTTGAAATTTAAGAAAGAAAAAAAGAAACTTTTGATAAATAGTATCAGAATGTAATTTTTGAACTTATGATTTTAAAATGTTATTATATTTCTATTATTAGTATGTCCTTAAGAGTGAGACATTTAAAATTTTAAAAAAAACTCAAGTTAGAAACGTGTGATTTTTTTAGAACAAATGAAAATATTATCTTATTAGAGATTTCATTTAGGTTGTGTCGTTTGAGCAATAAATCATGGGTTCTCACCCATCACTACTTATAAGTTTTTTCAATACTTACTTCATTTATAATTGTGTTGTGGACGATCAATTCAAATTTCACGTTTTTTCTTATCACAACTGCATAGGGGTTAAGTTTTAGCTAAGAAGAAGGGCCCTTAGCGTTTAAGATCTTTAAGTTTTTGTTGGAAAAAAAAAAAATTCTAACCCGCGACCCGCCTCACCACGCGTGATTTTTTTCAAAAATATTTTGAACCCCCACCGCTCCGCAGATTCCAAAACCCGCCCAGCCTCGCACCCACCCTGCCCCATTGCCATCCATGTCTACACACAACATACATACATGATTTTTTACTTGAAAGGCTTCACTGATATTAAAATGGGCAGCCTCGTGCGTAAAGTAATTTGGTATTCATATAGGGTTCGGGGAAGGATCACACCTCTAGAGATGTGATATAGATAGTTTACCTTAATGTAAGAATTAATGGCTACTTTCACGGCTCAAACCCATCGAAAACAAGTATACTCTTGCTCCAAGGTTCCCCTTCAGGCTTCATAGATATTAAATTAACAATTCAAAAATTCTTTTGGTGTTTAAAATTTGTTGACCTGAGTAATTTGAAATCATGATGAATGATCGTATTAAAAGGGTAAAGTGTTTCCTATTAAGAGATTTTGCATTTATAGTTTTGTCATGACCCTAAAATCTCACTTTAGGAAGTTGTGATGGCACCTTGTCTCTAAGAGTAGGTAAGCCTAATACACAATGAAATTTTAGCAGAAATATAACGACTAAGATATTAAATTAAACTGATAACTATCATAATAAAACCAAAATGGAATAACAGCGATATAATTCCCAAACCCGGTGAAACTGAGTCACAAGCTCTAAAGAAATACACTAGAAAACTTTAATTACAACATTGTTTGATATGAAGATAAACAGTAGTAAAGGCAATTACAGAAGATGACTCCGAAGCCTGTGAGCATCAAGCAGGTATAACTTGAAGTCTCCGCAAAGTTTGAGTCAACTCACTAGCGTCCGACACTAGCAGAAGTACCTCGATCTGCACAAAAATGTGCAGAAGCATAGCATGAGTACACCATAACAGTACCCAATAAATATCGATCCTAACCTAGGTAGAATAGTGACGAGGCCAGGTCAAGACACCTACTCGATATAGAAACATATGCAAAATATTAATATAATCTAACAACGGGAAAGTAAAGGCAATAAATGACAGCAAAGCAACTTAACAATACAAGGCTAACAACAGAAATAATTACAATAATGACAACAAAGAGTGCACGTATGATAAAGACAACAAGTAACTAGTTACAACGAAAATACGAATGGAATAAGGTAAGGAAACAAAGCAATATCCATTCAAATCAACAAAATCATTCTAACATAAAATGTACAACAAGAATCACATCGTGGTACCACACCTCATATTAATATTTCACAAGTCACAATCATAATCTTCCTTATATCGCAGGGTGAGCCTTGCATTTATTTTAAAAAATATGTTTTTCAGGAATAGCTTCGCGCGCTTTAGCACACTTATCTCACCGCGTGGCTTAAAGTAATTCCCTTACTAGCAATACGCGTATAAATCCCACCTTATCTCACCACACATGCATCAATACACCACCCTAATACCACTGCATGCGCATCAACATCACAACACAATAATCAACTCGCACCACACGTGCCCATACGCCACAATATTTCCAAAAATATCAACAATACCAATATCACCATAACACATAAACCACAGCTCAACCACAATGTGTACAAAAATCTCAATAACAACAAAATAAATAAGATATAACTTAAGAAAAGGTATCCAAATAACCAACAACTCAACCATAAAACGTGTTAATAGATTTCAACAACTACAACTTCAATAACTTAACAAGGAAGGTATTTTCATGAAATGGAAACTTCAAACTCTAATGCATAACATATACTTAACAATGAAAGAGATAGTATGAAATAGCAACTACGACTAAATGCACGGGAATAACTCAACAATGGAAAGAATACCGTGTAACAAAAACTACTAATAAATGCATATAAGAGTAACCTCGACATTGAAAACTAGAACATGCAATAACAACTTCAATTAAAACATGTAAGAATAAACTTGACAACGAAAGATAAAATAAATAGTAACAACTTCAATGAAATGCTTATATGTATCCTAAGGGTCTAAACCGTTCAAATACCATATATAATCCTGTGTACACATTCGTCACCTCTTGTACATGTCTTTCACAAAATACAAATAGTACAATCAAATCTAATCCTAAGGGGTAGTTGTCCCACACAAGATTAGGCAAGATACTTACCTCAAACAAGCTAAATCAGTCAACTAACAAGCCCCTTCCCCATCAAATCCAACTCCAAACGGCTCGAATCTAGCCAAAATAACTTTATAATATAAATATAAGTCATAAGAAACAATTTGGGATAGTAAAAATTCGATCATTAATGAAAATCAAAAATTCAACTTAAAAAGTCAACCCCGGGTCCGCACCTCAGAACCCGACCAAACTCATAAATTTGAATACTCATTCTGATACAAGTCCAACCATACTAAAATCATCCAATTTTGACCTCCTCAATTTATGTTTTAGAAAATATTTCACAAAAGTTCCCAATTTCTCCAATTCAAATTACTAATTAAATGATAAAAACAAAGATGGAATCATGAAAAATGGACAAATTTGAGTAACAAACACTTACCTTGATCCAAATCGTGAAAATTTCCTCCAAAATCGGCCAAAATCGAACCCTCTAACTCATAATATGATATAGTAACTCAAATCCTAGAAATAGAGTACTATATAGTCTGCCCAGGTATTATACATCGCTAACGCGGGACCCTCATCGCTTTCGCGAAGACCAAAAGTAATCTACCCAGAAAAAGGCCTTCGTGTTCGCGTTCCCCATATCGCGAACGCAATGAAGCAAACATCCAAGCCTTCACGAATTAACCTACGTACCTCCGAATTAATACTCGAACATACCCCTACGTCAAAAATCACCATGCGAGCTATTGGAACCATCAAAATTCTGTTCCTGGGTCATGTACACAAGTCAAACTCCGGTCAACTCTTTCAACTTAAGCTTCCAACCTTGGGACTACGTGTCTCAATTCACTGCGAAACTTTTCCGAAATCAATCTAATCACCCTAGCAAGTCACATAACCACAAATGAACATGGAAGAGGCAATAAATAGGGAGAAATGGCTACAATATATAAAATGACCGGTCGGTCTTCCAAGTTGCCTCCTCGAATATTTGACCTCTCTATTGAACCTTCACTGAAGAAATATTCTTTGACCTCAACTTCCGGACCTGCCTGTCCAAGATAGCCATCGGCTCCTCAACATAAGTCAAATCATTGTCTAATTGGACTGAACTGAAAGATTGTGAACAACTCTCCTCAACTTAAGGCGCACCTACTCTTACTAGAAGTCTAGTCTCTCTTAGGTCCAGTTTCGATCTCTAACTAACTAACTTACAACAGTCGATTCCTGGTTCACCACTCATTCCCGAGAATGCAACTCATTTTAGGTTAGTTGTACTTACTTGTCGTGTACCAGCACGTTTTCGTAGACGAATTTGAGGGCATTTAGCTAGCCTCTATCTCCATCTCCACTCTTCTTGCTCCACTAATAAGCTCCCGTAGCAATAGTAGACCCAGTGTTAGTATCTTAGGAAGTCGTGATATGATAATCATAAGCATCTCCGTCCATGTGAGGCCGATGATATGGATGAAATGTATACTCGTCCGTGGTAGGAATCGATCCAAAATCTAATACATGAGACAGATTACCAAAATGCTTCCGGAGCATGGAAACATGGAACACCGGGTGAACTTCCGATAAGCTGGGTCGCAATGCAAGTCTGTAAGCCACCTCACCAACTCTCTTAAGGATCTCAAAAGGACCAATCTACCTAGGGCTCAACTTGCGCTTCTTTTCGAACCTCATCACACCCTTCATGGGTGAAACTCTGAGTAGAACTCTATACCATGCCATGCATGCTACATTATGAGCCTTTCAATTGGCATAACTATTCTTCCTAGACTGTGATGTACGAAGATGATCTTAAATCAACTTGAATTTCTCCAAGGCATCCCGAACCAAATCAGTTCCCAACAGCCTATCCTCCCCCGGCTCAAACCAACCAACTAGAGAACAACATCGCCTCTCATATAAGGCCTTATAAGGATCCATCTAAATACTCGATTGATAGTTAATATTGTAGGTGAACTCTGCGAGCAGTAAGAACTAATCCTATGAATCTCCGAAATCCATAACACAAGCACGTAGCATGTCCTCCAAGATATGAATGGTGCGCTTGGACTGCCCATTTTCTAGGGATGAAATGCCATGCTCACCTCGACCTGTGTGCCTAACTCACATTGCACGACTCTCTAGAAATACGATGTGAACTGTGAGCCTCGATAGGAGATAATAGACATTGGCATACCATGAAGACGAATAATCTCACGAATATAGATCTGAGCCAGTTGTTCTGAAGAGTAGGTAGTCACAATTGGAATGAAGTATGCAGACTTGGTCAGGCTGTCCACAATAACCCACATTGTGTAAAATTTACTCAAGGTCCGTTGAAGTCCAGCAAAAAAATCCATGGTGATACACTCCCACTTCCATTCTAGAATATCAAGTCTCTCAAGCAAACCACCCGATCTCTAATGCTCATACTTCTCCTCCTGACAGTTCAAACACCAAGCCACATACTCCGTAATATCTTTCTTCATCTTATCCACCAGTAGTGCTGCCTCACATCCTGGTACATATTTGCGGCACCCGGATGAATAGAATACTACGATCGGTGGGCCTCCTCAAGAATCAACTCAAGCAACCCATCCATATTGGACACACAAATCCGGACCTGCATCCTCAATACCCCATCATCCCCAATATAAACATCCTTGGCATCACCGTGCTGCACTGTGTTCTTAAGGACACTCAAGTGAGGATCATCATACTGATGCGCCTTGATACGCTCCTACAAAGAAGACCAAGAAACCACACAAACAAGAACACGTCTAGGCTCCAAAATCTCCAACCTCATGAACCGATTGGCCAAGCCTGAACATCCAATGCTTATAGACTCTCTTCAACTAGAATATAAGCAAGGATACCCATACTCTCAGTCTTCCTACTCAAGGCATCGGCTACCATATTGGCCTTCCTGGGATGATAAAGAATGTTGATACCATAGTATTTTAATATCTCTAATGTCCTTCGCTACCTCAAATTCATGTCCTTTAAGTGTCGTAGACTCATATGGTATGTAAACATCTCACAAGACATGTCGTAGAGATAGTGCCTCCAAATCTTCAATGCGTGAATAATGGCTGCCAACTCTAAATCATGTACTAGGTAGTTCTTCTCATGGGGCTTCAACTGACACGATGCATAAGAAATTATTATACCCTCCTACGTCAATACACACCCAATGCCAATCCGCAGCATAATGACAAACTGTATATGAACCCGATGTTAAAGCCAAAACCAGAACTGGAGTTGTGGTCAAGGCAGTCTGGAGCTTTTTAAGCTCTTCTCACAATCGTCGGACCAACTTATTGGAGCACTATTTTGAGCCAATCTAGTCAAATGAGCTGCGATGAATGAAAACTCCTCTACAAAATAGCGATAATACTCAGACAAACCTAGAAAAACCGAATCTCAGTAGCAGAAGACGGTATTGGCCAACTCTGAACTGCCTCTACCTTTTTCGGATCCACCTTAATCCCCCTACTAGACACCACATGACCCAAAAACGCCACCAAATCAAGCCAAAACTCATACTTGGAGAATTTTGCATATAAGTTTTTCTCCCTAAAGGTCTGGAGCATGATCCTCAAGTGTTGCTCATGATCCTCCCGGTTGCGAGAATACACCAATACGTCGTCAATGAACACGATGACGAAAGAATTAAGATAAGGCTGGAACACACTGTTCATCAAGTGCATAAATGTTGTTGGGGCATTGGTCTGCCCAAATGACATCACCAAAAACTCAAAGTGACCATAGCGAGTGCTGAAAGCAGTCTTCGGAATATCTAAATCCTAAATCTTCAAATGATGGTACCCTGACCTCAAATCAATCTTTGAGAATACCGAACACCCTGAAGTTGGTCGAACAGATCATCAATACGCGGTAGTGCGTACTTGTTCTTTACTGTAACTTTATTAGTTTCTTGTAATCAATATACATCCTCATAGAGCTGTCTTTCTTCTTCATTAACAGAATTGGAGCACCCCAAGGAGAGAAACTCGATCGAATGAAACCCTTATCGAGAAACTCCTAAAGTTGTTCCTTTACTTCATTCAACTCCACTAGTGTCATACGATATGGTGGAATAGAAATAGACTGAGTTCCCGGCACCAGGTCATTGCCAAAATCAATATCCCTATCGGATGGCATGCCCGGTAGGTCTGCTGGAAACACATTTAGGAAATCTCTCACTACCGGACTGACTTGACAGTAGGAGTATCAGCACTGACATCCCTCACAAAGGCTATATATGCTTTACACCCCTTCTCAACCATTTGATGTGCCTTTAGAAAGGACACCACCCTGCTAGGAATATAATCCAATGTACCCCTCCACTCCAACCGCATCAACCTGGCATAGCCAATGTCATAGTCTTGGCGTGACAGTCCAAAATAGCGTTATAAGGTGAAAACTAATCCATACCCAATATCACATTAAAGTCCACCATACTGAGTAGCAGAAGGTCAACTCTGGTCTCATAACCCCCGATAGTGACCAAATACGACCGATAAACACGGTCTACAACAATAGAATCTCCCACATGCATGGACATATATACAAGAGCACTCAAAGAATCACGATATATATCCAAATACAGAGTAAAGTAAGATGACACATATGAATAAGTGGAACCCCGATCAAATAAAATTGAGGCATCCCTATGACGGATTAGAACAATACTTATGATGTCAGTATCCGATGCAATAGCCTCAGTCCTACCAAGAAAATCATAGCAATGGGCCTATCCTTCCCCTCTAGGATGACCTTTACTCGCCTGACCTCCACCCTTAGCTGGCGGTACAGGTAGAGGGGCAACTAGAGTAGTAACCCTAGTCTGTGAACCCTCTAGAATCCGTGGAGCCTGTGGAGGTGCACACCTCCTAAGTCTGGGACAGTCCCTCACCATATGCCTGATATCTCCATACTCGAAACAACCTCTTGATAGGTGTGGCTGCTAAAACTTAATCTGACCTGGTCGACTAGACTAATCGCTGAAGGCACCCTGTGTAGGAGGTGCACTAGAAAATGGTCGTGAATAATGGGAGACCTCGAAATAGTCGGAGAACTGCGAGTAGCTGGAAGTGCTGAATGAACTGGTCGACTCATATAATCTCTGCCATGACGAGCTAAAACTGCAGCGTGGGCACGACTAAATTCTCCAGAATCTCGAGGCCTCTTGGCCTTCGTATCCTTCTCTCCTAGCCCCGCATACGCTCCATCATTCGAACGATCTTTACAACCTGCTGAAACAGAGTATTCGTCTCTAACTCCCAAGCCATATTGAACCTAAGACCATAACTGAACCCCTAGATAAATTTGCGGACTCGCTCTCTGACTGTAGAAACCAAAGTTGGTGCATGGCAGGAAAACTCACCGAATCTGATGGCATACTTCGACACTTTCATAGTCCCATGACACAGCTACTCAAACTCTGTACGCCACGCATCCTAGAGGGTATAGGGAACAAGCTCCTTCAAAAACATATCTGAAAACTGAGCCCAAGTGAGTTGCGCTGCATCAGCTGGTCTACTCTCCTCATAAGCCTGCCACAACATATATGCTGCCCTTGACAGCTGGAATGTAGTAAAGGCGACTATACTCACCTCCACAATGCCTATAGTGTGAAGAATACTGTGGCTCTTATCTAGAAAACCTTATGCGTCCTCAGTAACTGCGCCATTGTAAGTAGGAGGATCATACTTCTTGAACCTCTCAAGCCTCCTCTGCTCCTCCTCAGATGCCTCTGGCATGACCTCATACTAAACTGAAATAACGGGTTGTGCTTAGGGATGGGCGTTCGGTATTTCGGTACGGTATTTAATAATTACGGTTCGGTATTTCGGTATTCAGTATATCAATTATGCATACCAAATACCGTACCAAAGTAGTTCGGTATGGTTCGGTATTTTCTTATTTGGTTCGGTACGGTTTCGGTATGGTTTCGGTATTATACCAAAATATTTCAAATCTCCCAAGATTATGCTATGCCTAATTGCCTATTGCCTAACATATCTTATGACTTCTGCTGAGAATTCAACCACTCAAAGGAAAACTCAAAGCCATTGTTTCAAGAATAATTAGTTCGGTGAAACTGTTTTGATTGCCAAATCAGAGAAGAGAAATGGTATTGATGGTGTATATTCCCAAAAAAGTGATTCTTTAAATTCTAAAACTACTGTCTGTAAGTCTCTAAGCCTAAGGAGGTTGCTAGGCCCGCTAAGGGATTAGGGAATTATGATTTAGGGGACTTGGGGTGTTAGGCTTAGGCTTATTGAGCTGGAAAATAGAAATATAGGTGGGCTTGGACTTAAATATTTCGGTATTTCGGTATACCAAAATATCAAAAACTCAATACCGAATACCGTACCGAAATACCAAAATTTCTGTACCGAAGTATACTGAAATACCAAAAAAACCAAAATACCAAATTAATTCGGTTCGGTTCGGTTCGGTTTTTCGGATTTTATGCCCACCCCTACTTCAAATATATACTCCTAATGCCCCTCATAATTCCCAGTGGATTCTAGAGTACAGGCCGCAGGAGTCTGAGCTCCTCCCCTGCCTGAGATATAGCTGGTGCGACTGGGAACAATCCCGATTGAGCTAAAGTACTGAACACACTCGAGAAATGTGTCAATGTCTCCTGGAGTACAGGGGCAGTAGCATGCCTCTCAGGTGCCTGCTCCCTAATCGGAAATACTGGTGGCTCCTCAGTCGCTGCTCTGACTACAACACGTGCCCTTCTCAGCCCCGGCCTCTCGCGGCTCTAGCAGGGGGTACGGGTGTATGCTCAGCTGATCTGGTAGTACGTGTCCTCATCATCTGTGAGAGAATAAAAGGACAAAGGCTCAAATTCCAAAATCAACAAATCTGCACGATAATTTGTCAAAGAAGTGGAATTTTCTAATAGTTCTATAGTCTCTCGAAGATAAGTACAGACATCTCTGTACCGATCCGCAAGACTCTACTAAACTTGCTTATGACTTGTAGTACCAATGAACCTAGAGCTCTAATACCAACTTGTCACAATCCCAAAATTCCACCTTAGTTAGTCGTGATGGTACCTTGTCTCTAAGACTCAGTAAGCCTAACACACATTAAGATTTTAGTAGAAATAATGACTAAGATATTAAATTAAACTGATAACTATTATAATAAAACAAAAATGGAACAACAGTCATATAATTCCCAAAATTGGTAAATTTAAGTCACAAGCTCTAAAGAAATACACTAGGAATCTCTAATTATAATACTGTTAGATATGAAGATAAACAGTAGTAAAGGCAATAACAGAATGTGACTCTGAGACCTACAAGTGTCAAACAGGTATACCTTGAAGTTTTTGCAAAGTTCGAGTCAACTCACTGGCATCTAACACGAGCAGAAGTACCTCAATCTGTATAAAAATATGCAGAAGTGTAGCATAAGTATACTACAATAGTACCCAGTAAGTATCAAGTCTAACCTCGGTAGAGTAATGACGATGCCAGGTCAAGATACCTACTAGACATAGAATCTTGTGCAGAATATTAATATAATCTAACTACGGGAAAGTAAATGCAATAAATGACAACAAAGCAATTTAACAATACATGGCTAACAACGAAAATAATAACAATAGTGATAACAAAGAGCGCACGTATGAAAAGACAATAAGTAACCAATTACAACGAAAATACAAATGGAATGAGGTAAGGAAACAAAGCAATAACCGTTCAATCAACAAAATATTTCTAACATAGAATGTACAATAAAAATCACACCGAGGTACCACACATCATATTCAGATTTCACAAGTCACAATCACAATCTTCCTTACATCGCGACGTGAGCCTTGCATTTATTTTTAAAATATTTTTCTCGAAATAGCTTCATGCGCTTTAGCCCCCTTATCTCACCGCGTGACTTCAAGTAATTCCCTTACTAGTAACACACGTATAAATCCTACCTTATCTCGCCGCATGTGCATCACTACACCACCCTTATATCGCCGGATGCACATCAACATCATAACACAATAATCAACTCGCATCACATGTGACCATATGCCGTAACATTACAAAGAACAAAATCAACAATACCAATGTCACCACAACACATAGCCCACGGCTCAACCACAATGTGTACAAGAATCTCAATAACAACAAAATGAATGAGATATAACTCAAGAAAAGGTATTCCAATAACCAACAACTCAACCACAAAACGTGTTAATAGATCGCAACAACTACAACTACAATAACTTAACAAGGAAGGTATTTTCATGAAATGGCAACTTAAAACTCTAATGCATAACATATACTTAACAATGAAAGAGATAATGTGAAATAGCAACTAAATTCATGAGAATAACTCAACAATAGAAAGAATAATATGTAACAATAACTACTAATAAATGCATATAAGAGTAACCTCGACAATGGAAACTAGAACATGTAATAACAACTTCAATTAAAGCATGTAAGAATAAACTTGACAATGAAAGATAGAACAAATAGTAACAACTTCAATTAAATACTTATAAGTATCATAATGGTTTAAACCGGTCAAATACCATATATAAGCCCGTGTACATACTCGTCACCTCATGAACATGTCTTCCACATAATTCAAATAGTACAATCAAACCCAATCCTAAGGGGTAAATCCTCCACACAAGATTAGGCAAGATACTTACCTCAAACGAGCTAAATCAGTCCACTAACAAGACCTTTCCCGCGCAAATCCAACTTCGAACGACTCAAATCTAGCCAAAATAACTTAATATCATAAATAAAAGCCATAGGAAGAAATTTCGAATAATAAAGATTCGTCCTTTAATGAAAATCAAAAAGTCAATTCAAAAAGTTAATCTCGGTCCTGCACCTCAGAACTCGACCAAACTCATAAATTCTGAATACCCATTTCGATACGAGTCTAACCATACAAAAATCATCCAATTCCAACCTCAAATCGACTTTTAAATCCTCAATTTATATTTTAGAAATATTTTTACAAAAATCCCTAAATTCTCCAATACAAATCACCAATTAAATGATAAAAACAAAGGTGAAATCATGAAAAATGGACAAATCCGAGTGAAAAATACTTACCCTAATCCAAATAGTGAAAATCCCTCCAAAATCACCCAAAACCGAGCTCTCTAACTCAAAATGTGATATAATAACTCAAACCCTCAAAATCCAGTACTATATAGTCTCCCAAGGTGTTATACATGCATCACGAATGCGGGACCCTCATCGCGTTCACAAAGACCAAAGGCTAAGCAAACATCCAAACCTCCATATCGCGAACGCGATGAAGCAAACATCCAAACCTTCGCGAACGCAGCCTGGACCTCGCGAACGCATAGGCTAAGCTCTTCCCAGCACTTGGCTGCTTCGCGAACGTGGAGCTCAATCACGAACGTGAAGAAGGGGGACTGCCCAGCCCTTTTAACCCTTCGCGAACGCGGCCACCATGTCGCTAACCGGAAGAAGGAAACCAGACCTGTGAACATCATCAGGCCAAAAACAAGGTGGAATGGTCCGTAACCCATCCGAAACACACCCGAGGCCCCCGAGACCCTGTCCAAACACACTAACCAATCTCAAAACATAACACGAACCTACTCGAGACCTTAAATCACACCAAACAACATTAAAAATACGAATCACACCTTTATTCAAGCCTAATGAATAAATGAACATTTTCAAATTCAAAACTTGCGCCGAATAAGCCTAAACAACTCTGAATGACCTCAAATTTTACATGCAAGTCCCAAATGATACAACATGCCTATACCAACTTTCGGAATCACAATCCGAGCCCGATATCAATAAAGTCAACTCTTGGTCAAACCTCTCAACCTTCCAAACTTTCATCTTTCCAACTTTCGCCAAAAAGTACCAAATCAATCTACGGACTTCCGAATCAACATCCGGATATATGCCTAAGTCCAAAATCACCATACGAAGCTATTAGAACCATCAAAGCTCCATTCCTGGATCGTCTACACACAAGTCAAACTCCGGTTAACTCTTTCAACTTAAGCTTCCAACCTTGGGACTAAGTGTCCCAATTCACTGTGAAACTTTCCCGAAACCAATCTAACCACCCCGACAAGTGACATAACTACAAATGAACATAAAAAAAAAAATATATAGGGGAGCGGGGTTACAATATACAAAATGACCTTCCGGGTCGTTACAATTCTTAAATGTGAAATCTCTGATTAAAAATAAGAAATATTGCAATCATCCACAACATTCGTCACTACCGATCGATTTTGAGAAAGTTTCAATGCTCATTTGATCTGCCGTAGGCCCAACTCTTGTTCGAAACAAAAAGTTTGAGAACAAATAAGTATAGATTAGATAGAGTTTTTTCTCATGTGCCAGTTGAAAAACTAAAGGATGATAATGACATAAGAAATTCCTTAAAACTTCCTTTTCTATTCACAAAATACTAAGCTTACATGGTATTTGATTTTTATCACATAAAGTTACTAGGAGTAATACGCATCATTTTTTACTTGAAAAGAAAAATAAAGGATGAAAAGTGTTGTATGATAACTGCTATAAAACGTAAAGATAAAATATAAATAATGATCAAATTCAAATATAATATCCAAATGAATATGCAAAAGATGACATCATGATTTTTACCATGTCCAATTAAAAAGAGGGCGTAAAACCATCTCCAATCTTACACTAAATATTACACCATTTTGGTGTATTACTATTCATTAATATTTTATTATATAAATCTTTTAATTTAACATATTATAAATTTTACTTTTTTCATTTAGGTCACTAATATACCTAATTAATTTTTATATAATATCTTTATAATATTAATTTTACATCTTAATTTTGGTGTGTAATTTTTATAGATTAATTTTTTATATATTATTTTTATATAAAATTATAAGTTAATTTTATTTTAAGTTATAATTGTATAAAAAATATAACCATCACAAAAATAAAAAGTGCAAATATAAAATATAATATATTGTTAATAAATAACACAATGTTCATTAAATAACATAAAAATAAATATTTAATAAATTATATTAAATGGTTATATAAGAAAGAAATATGAATTATATGGGATGAATATGTAAAAAAGAAAAAAGAAAGGATTTGTTTTATGAAATAAAAAATAAATTTAAATTAAAAAATATATATAATATAGAAGAGAGAGAAGAATATAAAAAAGATTCTTTTTTGGTGTAAAAAATAGTGTATTAGATTGGAGTTAATTTTCACCATTTTGATGTTTACATCATTTTGGTGTAAAAAATAGCGCTTAAGGTTTGAAGTGCCCTAAAAGGATAACCGTGTCAACATTGCGTAGTACTAATCAAACTTTGTAAATTATTTAGCCTAATATTTACAGACAATAATTGCTCAAGCCTCATATTCACTTTTGAATTAATAAAAGATATTGGGCTGGTGATTTTAAGTACAATTCCACTAACTGATAATCAAATATCATCTAAATATTCTAATGAAATATTGCCTAAATTAGTGTAAAGGTTGATTAATTGAAAGATACCTAGCTAGAGGAAAGAAACTCTAGGTATCATGGCAGGCCACAGTCAAATGCTAAGGTCTTAGGCTTGACTACCGCTCCAATTTAATCAAATGTCCCAAATAGATCCCAAAAATCAATATTCATAAATTATTCTAGTAGGGTAAAGAGCCTTTTACAATATTTGTGCATATATATTAAATGCATTTATAAATACTACAAGATTTAAGTTATGATGCAGTGACAACCTCAGAACTTTTAGGTTGTTAGTGCTACTAGCAAATAATTATAATATTTTTAGATTGTCATATAGTAAGCTTACTATAAAGAGTTATTTATTGTTGTTCATCAACTTAATTAGAGGTGTACAAATAAAATCGACAAATCATACCAATCCGATAATCCGAGTCAAATCAAGAAAAAAAAACCCGACTATGGTTTGGTATTGGAAAAAAAACTCCGACCATATTTGGTTTGGTTTGGTTTTAACTAAAAAAAGTCAAACCGAAACCAAACCAACCCGATATTATATGTATAGAAATTTTAAATATATTTAATACATAAAAATATTTATGGTAGTGTAGTTTATAAATATATCTTAAGCTTTTTCATAATTTTATCTTTTAATGTATTATTTCAAGCTTGAGCTTATAATTTTTGGATACTCCAATAAGTTTTATAGTCCATAAATGTTAGTAACTCAAATAAATCCTAAACCAAAATCAAATCAATACTATGCTAATAAAAGATAATAAATTCAATTGTACTATGCATGAAAATAGTGTTGGATATATATTTTTTAGTTTTTCCATTGTTTAGATAAAATGAATAACTTATTTTTCTTTTAGTGGTTAGTCATGTAATAATAGTACTTATTAGTCATAGTTTTAAATTATTTTTGTTTTTATTATGGCTTATTAATAATATTTGTTTTATACAAATTTATTATCTTTATTGTTGAATATTTTAGTACAATACCATGACTCATCTCATATTTATGTTATTTTATTGAAAAACACCTTATATAGTTCTGTCTTACTATGATTAAAGAAATATTTGTAGCATAAATTTTACGTTTTGTGCTACGAAGATTTTATGAAAAAAAATATTCGAAAATACCCGAAAACCTGAAAAACTCGAAAAAATCCGAGATTAACAAACCCGACTTTTATTGATTTGGTATTTAGATTTAATAACCCGATATAATTGGTTTGGTTTGGTAATTAGAAAATCTGAACCAACCCGACCCATGTACACCCCTAAACTTAATATAGAGACGAATTTACAGTACTATTTATGGGCATGTAAACTCAATAACTTTAGTTTAGACCCTATATATATATATATATATAAACTTTAAATCTTGAATATGCGTTTAATTTAATTTGATAGTGTAACAAATTTATACCATATTCACATGATTTAGGGCTCGTACTAATAAATAGAGCAAGCTGGAGAGCACCGACAAACGACACGCTAAGAATTCAGAAAAGCCCAATTTGTAGCTAGTTAAGATATAGTACCACATATTACCATGCACTATTGCACGTTTGCTGTTAGTATTATTATGGCAAGGACGCAGGCGTCTTAGCACGCCCCATCCCAAGTGCATCATTGATATTACACACAAACAATTAACAATTCCTTTAAGTAATGTCCCAATCTTTTTTAAAATCCAATGTTGGTTTTAATCATTATGTTTTATTCTGGTCCACCCACTGCAACCTTATGCCTTTTATTTTAAACTGGCTCGAGAATTTGCTATAGCAAGATCACTAAACTAGATGCATTGGTTTGGTGGTTTACTTAGGAAAGTACGCTTTAAGTAAATGTTAGGGGTTTGATTATGTTAAGGCTGATATTTTACTTTACAAATTAAATTATTAGGAAAAGGGTAGGAGACATCAGAAATTTCACTTTGATTATGTTGATGATTAAGAGCAATTAGGAATCTAGCAATTTAATTAACCACCAAACAAGTCTGCCGTGCAAAACATTCGTGTTTAGACAGCTCTTGTCTCACTTTTCTGTGTCCGTTGTCAAAATATTATTGTGTTGGGTTTTGGGCAGAACAAATTAATGTAAATTATTGTTCTTGCTAAAAAGATCCAGAAGAAAATATTGTATTCCCATAATATTTTCTCTGCCAGTCATTGTTTATCTTAACAGCAAATGGTCTAAAATTTTCTCAAAAGATTAGTGGAGACTGGGGATAGCAATTTCAACATTAGTAATTTTGGGATTTTGCAAAATCATCGAGATTTTAACAAACTATATTGAAATTTTTATTCTCCGTTTATAGTGTGTTTTTAGAAACACAATTGACAGGGAAAAGGAAATTCCCATTTGGACAATAGACATTCAAATTCATGATAAAGTAATAATAAAGGAGATAGGGACACAAAGACGGACATAAGGCTTGCCTAAGAACGGCCACAGTCTATATACTTTGACTTGAACTACCTTTACATATATCAAAAAGATTAAAATTAATCAAACCTATTTTAATCTTATTAATTCTAAATTTTGAATTCACATAGAAGCTTAAGAAGATTCATAATCTTCAAAAAATTGCAAAAATATGACACTTCTTGAGGGTTAATTTTAACTTTTGACTACGGCTTTGGTCATGAACAGAACTTCAAGATCAAAAATTAAAAGTGTTGCCCACGGGAATAGTAAGGGGCAACACATGTTAAACTTGAAATTAAGCGGGACAAAAATTCAAGATGATTCACTTTTAAGGCTATTTGCATACTTCAGTAGTTCTTGATCCCGCTTTGTAGTTGCTGGTCTTTTACAGAAGGTGAAAGGACCCAACCTTTTCAATATTCCAGATAGGGGTTTTATGGGCTATGATTACGGGCTTACGGCTATTCATCGACTATGATTACGGCCCATCAGCTCAAAGTTGAAGGATGGTTTGGCCCATCTTTAAAGACTCAAATATTTTTCTTTTATAAAATGACTCGATTTGCCCTAATCTAATATTTATTACCTGCTTGCCCCCTCCTCTTTCCCACATGATGCTGGTTGCCCCCTTCCACTTTCCCATGGGATGTGGTTTGCAGTTTCTCTGCTATGTACTTGAAAATCTTTGCAAATCCTCCATTGTCGCACAGTATTGTGCGACTTTTTTTTTTTTTGAATTTTTCCTATTAAATCTTCGTGTTTTATATTTTCTTTCTTCCTCTTCTAAAGTTTTGAAATGTAAAGCTTACTGTTAAGCTTTAATTGTCACGACCCAAATCCACGTGACCGGCACCCGGCACACTATCCGATCCGAGCGAACCAACCCATATGATACACCCAAACAACATGCATGAAAACCAATTTAACTACGGAAGCTCTTTGAATTACATGTATATTTTCAAGTTAAAAGATGAAAAGTTTTCCAATTCAGAATCATACATGAAGTCTTTCGTAATATTACAATGAGACTAAGTAAAATAAATATATTTTCATGTATGTCGTGTACAACTTTATTACTACAACTTTTCACAACTATCTATGGAGCTTCTATACCAACGAATATAACTAAACACTTGGGCTAATGCCCGACTAACATAAATTAAGAAAATAATATGATAGCTACCACGAAATAGAAGTGGTGTCTCACCATATACCTCAAGAAAAAAGTCATCCTAGTCATGCCAGCATGCCACGTATCATACCTCATCCTGAAACATGTAAAGTAAGTGGGTGTCACGACCCCAAATCCCCTCCGTAGGATGTCTTGACGGCACCTAATCTCTAAGACTAGGTAAGCCTAACAATATGCGGAAACATCAAATAAAAACTTAAAATTTCAAATCTTCAACAGTTTCATCAATAGACTATAAGCTCAGTACGTACAATTTCCCAAAATCTGGTGAGATATAAGTCACAAACTCTAGATACAATGATGAACAATCCTATACATCATTGTCTATAAAAAACATAAAGAAATATGGAAAACGAGGTAGAAGAGGACTCCGAGACCTGCAGACGTGGGCAGGTGTACCTTGAAGTCTTCAAGTAGCAACACAACACACTAATACCGAGGCTGATAGGATGTACCTGAATCTACACAAAAGATGTGCAGAAACGTAGTATGAGTACAACACAACGGTACCCAATAAGTGCCAAGCCTAATCTCGGTAGAGTAGTGACGAGGTCAGGTCAAGGCCCTACTAGAGATAATAAGAAACAAGACAGATGATTTAATGAAAATGACATGGAAGTGAACAATACATAATTTACGGGAAATAACAACATGGAAGCAAGAAAAGCTAATACAACACGAAAGGAAAACAAGAACCAAACAATACAGCAAATAAAGAATATTAACAAGGGCACACCCGAGGTACCGCCTCGTAGTCCCAAATCGTAAAAACAAATCACAGTCTTTTCTTATATCACAGTGGGAGCCTTTATATTTGGTTTTTGAAAATTATTTTTCCGAAATAGCATCCCGCGTTTTAGCCCACCTTATCATACTGCATGGCTTCTAGTAGTTCCCCTACTAGCCACGCGTATCAAGCGCACTTTATATCACCGCATGCATTTCAACACCTAGACCTTATACCACCGCATGCGTATCAATAATCACAACGGCACGGCAGAAACCTCGTGCAACAATAACAACCACATGGCAGAAACCTCGTGCAACAATAACAACAGCATGACAGAAACCCCATGCAAACAACCAAACAATCACTTCAACAACACCACGAAAGCCAAGACACAACAACTAAGTAAATGATATTTCACAACTTACACCTTGCCTCAAAAGAACCACGTCCTTGCAATTCAACACCAAAATCAACAACAAGATATTTCAAGTAAAGAGTTCCACAGTTAAGTAATGAATACGGAAATCAAGAAAAACATGTAATTCAACTAAACATGTGATACAAGTTGCAAATAGGAGATAAGACAAGTAGACATGTGAAATTAGGCTAAACATGATAACTATAACGTGCCAAAGTAACTCAATTAAGGCATGAAAAAGAAACTACAAAAAATTAGAATTTCAATATTTAGCCCGTGTATGCACTCGTCACCTTGTGTACAGGGCCTTCACATATTACAAATTATCACCAAAATACCAAATCCTAAGGAGAATTTCCCCAACACAAAGTTAGACAAGTCACTTACCTCACAAGCTGTCAATTGGGAGGCCTTTCCCTTGATTTTCTAACCCCGAACGGTTCGAATCTAGCCAAAACAATTTTATACGATAAATATAACTATAGGAAACTAATTTATATAATGAAATAATGATCTTATCTAAGAAAGAAAAATCGCTCCAAAAAGTCGATCCGGACCCACGTCTCAGAACCCGACTAAAATTATGAAATCCGAATACCCATTCAATATCTAGTCGAACCGTACAAGAATTATCCAAATCCGACCTTATTTAGCCTTTCAAAACCCAAAAACTTGGTCTAAGAACTTCTACACTTTTTTCCAAATTTTAAACTCCAAAACCATAATTAAAAGGTGTAATTGACAGTAGATACATGAGGATTAATCAAAAATGAGTCAAGAATCCTTACCCCAACACTTCCTATGAAAATACCTCAAACTCTCGCCTCAATCCGAGCTGTCAAAGTCCCAAAATAAAAATAAAATCAAACCCTTGATTTTCCCCCTTTTCTGCCCAGTTATGTTGCCCTGCGACCTTACTGCCGCATCTACGGAAAAATCATTGCAGGTGCGGCCCTCACTTAGGCCCAAAAATATCACTTCTACGGATACCCTAGGTGCACCTGCACTTGCGCTTCAGCGGATGAAATGTCACACCTGCGACCACTGGCGCTTCTGCGCACTAGCCATCACAGAAGCGAAGCCGCTTCTGCGAAAATTTTCTCACTTCTGCGACCTCAGCTGGGCAAGGCCAGCTTCGCCTCTGCAATTTAAAGCTCGCTTATGCAATTCCGTACCTTCGGCCAAACCTTCTGCAGGTGTGATGACACCAGCACTGGGAGCTTCAAGATTTGCACAGGTCCAAATTTTGTTCCGATATCGATCTGAATCACACCCAGGGCCCTTGTCCGAATATACCAACAAGTTCCAAAATACATAACGGACCGACTCGAGGCCACAAATCACATCAAATAACATAAAAAATATGAATCGCACCCCAATTCAAGCCTAATGAACTTATGAACTTCTAAATTCCAAAACCGATTCCAATTCATACCAAAACAACTCCGATTGACACCAAAATTTGCACACAAGTCATAATTGACATTACAGACCTATTCCAACTTCCAAAATCAAGATCCGACCCCGATATAAAAAAGTTCACTCCTGGTCAAAATTCTCTATTTTTCACAAATTTCTAACTTTCGCCAAAACACACTGAAACGACCTACGGACCTCTAAATAAACGTTCGGACATGCTCTTAAGACCAAAATCACCATTCGGAGGTATTGAAACCGGCAAAACTCCATTCTAGAGTCGTCTTCAAATAAGTCAAACTATGGTCAACTCCTACGGCTTAAACTTCCAATTTAGGGACTATGTGTCCCATTCCATACCGAAACTCTCCCGAACCCGACACCAAGCGCCCCGACAAAATTCACATAACTAAAAAATAACATAGAGGGAGCAATAATTACGGGATTGAGGCTAATACTCTCAAAACGACTGGTTGGGTCGTTATAGTGGGGCCCTAGATGGAGACCCCTAAGGGTTGAGTACACCACGACGGTACTCAATAAGCGTCATACACTCTCTCTAATTCAAGTTCCTGGGACAAAATTTTACAAAGACTATGCAAAGAATATTTGATATAAGATGATAAATAATTATATAAATCATGCTCTTTATCATTTCAAATAAAAAGACAAGTGAAGTATAAACCATGATATAAATTCTTTGAACATTTCTATCAATTCAAAATTTTTAATAAAATCATACAAAACCATTTAAATTTCATTAAGTCATCGAAATTACTTTCGACTCCTTAGGCCTAAACATAAGAAAGTCTTTTTTATCTTTCACCGAGATTACTATACCGACACCGACATAATAAATAACTATTAGGTGATCGGTCTAGCAACAAGTATTTGACTCTATTTATCTGGAAAACTTCCCGTAATGCCGTACGAGTCGACTTAACCTCATTAATTTAAATAATGATCATTTGCCCTCTCAGTGAGAGACTTTATCCCACAAACCATGGCCTAGCCTTGGAATGTCTACACCGGCACGTGTAGTTTCATGGAAACAAACTTAATATTCGAACCAATCTCGATCGTCTCTACTAGTCATTCCCAAAATATTTGAATATCAAAAATAAATTCATAGCATAATAGACTCAAAGGATCTATTTTATCAAATCATGAATTTCATAACCAATCCAAACCATTTGAATAAAATCAAATGAATAACCTTTTTCATGTTAATGCCTTTAGCAATTTAACACAATCATTTAAAGATACAACAAGTGCTACTCCATTATTCAAATTTCAAAAACATACATTTTCATAAAACACATCTTTATCACTTAAATAGTTTATACTTTATCAACACATAAGTTTTAATAAAACTTATAATATTTTTCTTAAGTGTCATCTTGCAAACAAGTTTTGAAAATAAGATTTTATGTAAAATCACATGACACTTCAAAACCAACAAACTTAGAAACATATGGTGACATCCTTCCCGCTTGTCCCCACAAGTACGGGTGCATATTTATAAATAATATCACGTATTAAATCAAAACATATTTTTAGAGAGATTTTCTCAAGAAGAGTAAGTCATAATCAGCTTACCTAAATCTTCAAGCTCCAAATAATACTACACCGCTTCAATTGATTAAAATGCTCAAATGCTGCCAACAATTCAATATCTATCCTTAGATATCCCAACTACATAAAAACAAACACAAAAATATTAATATATATCTATTTAGGCTTCACAATTCGACAACAAGCCTTCAACCATTCCAAATTATCCAATAGGTTCAACCATTAACCTATTCAATTCCATTCTTATCATTTAATACTCATTTGGAGTCATTAACAAGTATTTGACCCTACTTGTCTAGGCGGCTTGCCGTAGTACCGTACGAGTCAACTTAACCTTATTACTTTAAGTAATGATCATTTTCCCTCTTAGTGAGTGACTTTATCCCACAAACTTCGGCCTAGCCTTGGAATGTCTACATCAGCACGTGTAGTTTCATGGTAACAAACTTAATATTCGAATCAATGTCGATCGTCTCCACTAGTAACTTCCAAAATATTTGAATATCAAAAATAGATTCATAGCATAATATCCTCAAAGGATCTATTTTATCAAATCATGATTTTCATAGCCAATCCAAACCATTTGAAAAAATTTAAATGAATAACCCTTTTCATGTTAATGCCTTTAGCAATTTAACATCAATCTTTTAAAGATACACAAAGTGCTACTCCATTGTTCAAATTTTAAAACACATACTTTTTCATAAAACATATCTTTATCACTCAAATAGTTTATACTCTTATCAACACATAAGTTTTAATAAGACTTATAACGTTTTTCTTAAGTGTCATCTTGCAAACAAGTTTTAAAAATAAGATTTTTATATAAAATCACATGAGACTTCAAAATCAACAAACTTAGAAACATATGGTGACATCCTTCCCGCTTGTCCCCACAAGTACTAATGCATATTTATAAATAATATTACGTATTAACTCAAAACATTCTATTAGAGAGATTTCCTCAAGAAGAGTAAGTCATAATCAACTTACCTAAATCTTCAAGCTCTAAATAATACTACACCGCTCCAATTAATTAAAATGCTCAAATGCCACCAACAATTCAATATCTAACCTTAGATATCCCAACTACATAAAAAAAAATGTGAAAAGATTTATAAATATCTACTTAGGCTTCACAATTCGGCAACAAGCCTTCAACCATTCCAAATTATCTAATAGGTTCACCCATTTACCTATTCAATTCCATTCTTATCATTTAATACTCATTTGGAGTCATTAATGATACTACGTTAATTACCCAACATCATCAAGTCACTATTCATTATCTTCTCTAACTAAACCCTAGGTTCAAGAACACCCATTTCAAGAACTAGTATTTTATCTTATCCAAATGGTGATTCTCGATTCAATTCGTTCATCAATTAAGTTATCAAGTCTATAGCAATTATTTGAAAATCAAGACATATCCATTTATACCAATTCATCACTATTCATCTTCTTCTTTGCCCAAAATATTATTTTCAAGTACAAGGTGATCGGCCTAGCAACAAGTATTTGACCCTACTTGTCTAGGCGGCTTGCCGTAGTACTGTACGAGTCAACTTAACCTCATTACTTTAAGTAATGATCATTTTCCCTCTCAGTGAGTGACTTTATCCCACAAACCTCGCCCTAGCCTTGGAATGTCTACATCGGCACGTGTAGTTTCATGGTAACAAACTTAATATTCGAACCAATGTCGATCGTATCCACTAGTAACTCCCAAAACATTTGAATATCAAAAATAGATTCATAGCATAATATCCTCAAAGGATCTATTTTATCAAATCATGATTTTCATAGCCAATCCAAACCATTTGAAAAAATTCAAATGAATAACTTTTTTTATGTTAATGCCTTTAGCAATTTAACATCAATCTTTTAAAGATACACAAAGTGCTACTCCATTGTTCAAATTTTAAAACACATACTTTTTCATAAAACATATCTTTATCACTCAAATAGTTTATACTCTTATCAACACATAAGTTTTAATAAGACTTATAACGTTTTTCTTAAGTGTCATCTTGCAAACAAGTTTTAAAAATAAAATTTTTATATAAAATCACATGAGACTTCAAAATCAACAAACTTAGAAACATATGGTGACATCCTTCCCGCTTGTCCCCACAAGTACGAATGCATATTTATAAATAATATTACGTATTAACTCAAACCATTCTATTAGAGAGATTCCCTCAAGAAGAGTAAGTCATAATCAACTTACCTAAATCTTCAAGCTCTAAATAATACTACACCGCTCCAATTGATTAAAATTCTCAAATGCCACCAACAATTCAATATCTAACCTTAGATATTCCAACTACATAAAAACAAACGTGAAAAGATTCATAAATATCTACTTAGGCTTCACAATTCGGCAACAAGCCTTCAACCATTCCAAATTATCTAATAGGTTCACCCATTTACCTATTCAATTCCATTCTTATCATTTAATACTCATTTGGAGTCATTAATGATACTACGTTAATTACCCAACATCATCAAGTCACTATTCATTATCTTCTCTAACTAAACCCTAGGTTCAAGAACACCCATTTCAAGAACTAGTATTTTATCTTATCCAAATGGTGATTCTCGATTCAATTCGTTCATCAATTAAGTTATCAAGTCTATAGCAATTATTAGAAACTCAAGACATATCCATTTATACTAATTCATCACTATTCATCTTCTTCTTTGCCCAAAATATTATTTTCAAGACCCACCCTTAGAGTTCATACAATATCCCGTTATAACTTCAAATAAAACTAATAAACATGCTACTCATAATTCAATTTATCATATATGTGAACCTCAAGTGAAGGGATTACCTCTTGGTGAAAGAATCTCACTTTTTTCTCTTTTTGGTATTCTTGAAGATTCAATATATTTTCTATGGATTTTGATCCATGAATGATGTTAAAACTAACATTAAATGGTGTTATGTATCCACAAATGCATCTTAAACACTTACCTTGAAGTGTGTTGATGAGGGATGTGCTCCTTCTTCTCTCTAGGTTCAAGACCCTTGTCCAAAATTCCATCTCTTTCTCTCTCCCCAAAATAGTCACTTTTATAATTTTGATGGCATGCGTAGCTACGCACACCTCCAACATAGCTACGCTCACTTACTCTTCAGCTTCCCTTCATTTGAATACCTTGCTTAAATCAGCTATGCCCAGGGCAGCGTAGCTACACACATCCTGCGTCGCGACGTGGCTGCTGAGATACCCTTTAGTAAAAAGATCATAACTTCTTGTAGGAATATCCAAATGACTAACAGTTTAAATAATTCAAAACTAGACTCATAGATATTTAATATGATAGGTCGTACACTACATAAATCTTTATATATTGGGAGTTGTACTCTTTTAAAGTTAGACCTTGTGCAAGCTCATTTGAAACTTTAGCCCATCATATAGTTTCCAGCTTGGCTTAGCCTTAGGGCTCTCTTTAGACCATAGACCATTCTTAATGCACCTCATTCATATATTATCATGATCAATTGATATCCTTCATATTTTTAGTCCTGTTCATACCCAAATTAATATAATTAGCACTCGTCAATCTTCTTAATGGTCTTAAAATACTTCAAAATTTTTCACGGTGTTACATTCTCCTGCACTTAAGAACATTCATCCTCGAATATTTTTTAAGTCATTATTAGGAACAACATTATCCTCATTTCACCTTAACCATCGTCCTTAATCATTCGTGACTTTTGGATCTTAGATGTTTTTCTAAAATATCAACTGTCCATAACAAGCACCACATGGGCACAAATTTTAACATAATTCAACAATTAAATATGTATAATATAATATGATGTCTCGGCCCCACACGACCGCACATACATCCTCAACATATAACAATAAAATATCTAAGCCCCACATGGCCGCGCATATGCCAGAATTGCACCAAATACTTCTTTAGAATTTTAAACAATTGCATATCTATACATCGCTCATTCCAACACCGGTTACTCTATATTGCAACACATATTACTATCATGCATATCTGTATTCTCAAATTACTTCTAAGCATAGTTTGTCCTCATAGGACTTTGATTCTCTAGTTACCAAATCCTTCTATAATGTTCTTTTATTCCATCCGAAGACTAATAAGATATTTATCTTACTTAGGTCCATCCATCATGTGTGTGATTTATACCTCCACTTGCACTTATAACGTTTGAGTTTTCTTTAGATATCAATTTGATAAATACAATAGCTAACAAGTTCACTATGCAAATATTCATTCAACTTCCTCCTCGTGGCACACGTTTACCATCCATTCCCGAACATCACTATACATGTTTCCCTTTTCCTTAACCTTAGCCAACTCATTAATACCACCGAGTTCTTTGTGATATTTTTCTGTCAAAATTCCAGATTACATTTACTTCCGTGCCTACCATAGGCCGTAGTTTTTGTTTTCACACTCCAATTTCACACTATCATGACGATACCCTTTTTGTATAAGTACTTTTCCTTGATCCTGCGCTTCTTAGTAGAGTACTTTGTTTTGATTTGCAAGAGTATTTCTTCTTCAGGATTATGCATAGCATAACTTATTTTCTACCTCATTTTACTCCAAGTGCGCACATATTTCATCCTCATTTATAACCCTCATTATTCAATTTAGCCAACGTATAACCAAAGTACTTTCTCATTTTCTGCAAAAGGTTGAATTTAATTCAAGTGGCACATCTTCCTAAGTTGTAAGAATCTATTCGAGCACCCCATTAAATATTTAACCATTAGATTGTACCTTTTAATAACCCGATATTGAACATTGTAGCTATTACTCGTGATAAACATGTGAGTGTTATAGCAACACTTTATAGTAATTCCATCATGAATCTTACCGAATATTTTCCCTTCTTCTTAATTTTGTAAATAAAATTTCTCTTTTTCCCGATCATCACCTTTAAGGTTACTTTTACCTGCTCTGACGCTCTCTCACTTAGGCGTAAAACTCAATTCGTAAGCTCGACCTAACACTCAAAAGACTTCATTAAATTCTTAACTCATAGGTAAACTTTCATCTAATCATATACATGCTCACATGCTACCACAAGTTCTTTATCCCCCAACTCGAAATCTCATGTCACCATTTTTTTTTATTAAGCCTCAACTTTATTTCGTCATTACACTTGTATTGCTTTTTGTTTTGAAAATAGGATAGAATGGTTATTCCCGTTAAATATTTTTTTATTATTTTCCATACTAAAGTATCATGACACTTCTAACCACAACTCATGTTGCTAAGTATCATCATTTTCTGCCCTTACAACAATAATATGGTTAGCATATCACCTTTCAAGTTCGTTTTATCTTCAGAATCCTTTTTCTGACATTATACCCTTCAATCCATGTTGAAATACCTTTCTAGCAAGCACGACTACCTTACACCTAGCAGTCCATGCTTATGTATTTGAACAAGTACGACTCCTTAGGCTAAACCCGCATAACATTCATACAACTTTCTATACCATTTTCAGAATGCTACATTTCAGAAGGGTACAATCCATCTTCATGTCATCATCATAACATAATTTAATATTTTTGACTATAGTCAATATTTTAATTTTACACCATCATGGTTCGTGCAATTAATATAAATACTTGTATATTTCTCACTATTCATGGAATCTAGTTCCTGGGTACCGGATCATTGTACTGTAATTTCTTTTGTACCTCCATAGTATCTTCAACCTCATTCCCATGCATAATATGTTAGGAATTCCTGATGCATTACTCCATAATATTTGGACACTTGTAACCTCTCAACTCCCACGCGTACCATTACCATTTTCAAGTTTGTGGGCCTTAAATGATCAGATAGTTTGGAGCCCAACTCCAACAACATATATAATATTGGAAACTTGCCATAAATTGTTACTTTGACTTATACATCATTTCAAATATTTATTTCTCTTAATTTATAAGGGTCCATCAAATCCTTATTTAATCAATTCACTTGACAAATGTATAGGTACTTTGGAGCTTACCTTTGAAAATTCTCAATTCTCACAAGTCCAAAAGGACAAAATAAGATTTATCTCAACTAGTCAAACTCAAGGTTGTCATTCCATATTATTTTACCTTCTCTCGTAACCTTTGTTGCTTTTTGTACCTTTTCAAGTTACACCTTTGTGTATATCATGCCTTAATATATTTTTTATACTTACCCATTTAAGTCCACCTACCTCATCCACGGTTAACATCCATTAGTATCTCATTCGTTATCTAGGAGGCATTTAAGGTTCACATACCCTGCTTATACTTATGACATGCTTCGAATACCCTGAACTTATCCCCATACGTGACACTTCATCTGTGATGATCCGATAGGTCATCTTATATTTTAGAACCTACTTCTGTGTTTTGAAGCCTTAAATACCTCACTTTAACCTTTCTCGATTTGCATGCGTAGTCCGGATATTTTTTCGAAAAGCTTTTATGTTTAAGAAAAATATGAAATTTTTGCCTTAAGATTCATTTGAGTTGACTTCGGTCAACGTTTTGAGCAAATTAATCCAGATTCATATTTTAATGGTCCCGGTGGATCCGTATCGTGATTTGGGACTTGGGCGTATGCCTGGAATCAAATTCGAAAGTCCCTAACCCGAGTTATCAGACTTTGTTAAAATTTGAAAGTTTGAAAGCATAATGACTTTGAAAGTTTGACCAATGTTTGACTTTATTGATATCGGGTCTGTATTTTAATTTTGGAACCCGATATAGGTCCAATACTACATTTATGACTTATCTGTCAAATTTGGTGTGAAACGAAGTTGGTTTGACGTGATTCGGACGTCCGGTTGTTAATATAGCAATTCTAAAGTTTCTTAAAAATTTTATTTGAGTTTTGGTGTCCGATTCATAGTTCTAGGTGTTATTGTGGCAATTTAATCGCGTGAGCAAGTTCGTATGATATATTTAGACTTGTGTGCATAATTATTTTAGAGCCCCGAGGGCTCGGGTGAGTTTCGGATAGGCTACGCAGTGAAATTGGACTTAGAAATATTACTGGTGTGTTTCTGTTCTAGTGCAGGCCTCTGATCTCGCATTTGCGAGGCGAGGCTTTGCATTTACGACCTCTGATGGGTTCGCATTTGCGAGCAACTCATCGCATTTGCGAAGAATAGCTGGAGCACCTCAAGTTCGCATTTGCGAAGTGGGTCAGGGGGGTACAGGATCGCAATTCCGATCAGTTGGTCGCATTTGCTGAAGGTCAGAGTTCTCATTTGCGAACAATTCATCGCAAATGCAATGAAAGAAGAGATATAAAGGTCTTCGCATTTGCGATTGATTCTTCGTATTTGCGAACCCTAGGCCGCAAATGCGACATCTGCAATTGATCAAAATAGGACTTAGACGGGATTTTGGTTCATTCTCTTAAATTTTCAAAACAAGAAACCCTAGAGGCGATTTTTCAAAGAACTTTTCTTCCCCAAATTATTGGTAAGTGATTCTAAACTAGTTTCTTTCAATCTTTCACTACATTTTCTAAGATTGCAACTAAACATATTGTGTTTTCATGGTGGAAATTGGGGGTTTTGGGTAGAATTAGGGATTTTTGTAAAATGGGGATTTAGACCTCAAATTGGGGTCGGATTCTAAAACAAATTATATAACGGGTCTCATGAGTGAATGGGTGTTCATATTTTGTGACTTTTACCCGATTCCGAGACGTGCGCCCGGGGAGGCTTTTTGGGGCGATTTTCCAATTTCTTGCTTTAGCTTTTATTTCATTAATTAGATTAGTTTCTTATAGTTGTATTTATGGTATGTGATTGATTTTGATAGAGTTGGGCCATTCAGAGTCGGATATTCGTAGAGAAGGCATTCTTACCGATTGATTGAGCTTGGTTCGAGGTAAGTGGCTTGCCTAACCTTGTGTGGGAGAAATCCCCTTAGGATTTGGTACTGTTGTGATATATGAGCGCCGTCTATGTGAGGTGACGAGTACGTACACGGGCTATTTGTTGTAAAACCCAATTTTTACTGAGTATCAACTTCTTTTCCTTTTAATTTGAGTTATACCGATTTAATGAGTATTAGTCTCTTTCCATTCTTAATTGAGCTATTCCAATATGTGTAGTTATTTTGTTTAGTCTAATACCGCATGTCTACGTGCTTTAACTACTTATTTGAACCCTGTGAAGCATGCCTAGTTGATTTCCGGTTTTCTTTGTTGTTTATCAGTATTAACTGTATAAATCTTGCTGTTAACTGTTGTATTTATCGGTTTGAGCTGTGTGTTTACTTTTGAAACTACGAGGCGGTTCCTCGGGAGTTTTCTCTGCATATTTACTTTTGAGACTATGAGGCGGTACCTCAGGATTTCTCCCTGCGTGTTTACCTTTAGGACTACGAGACGGTACCTCGGGAGATCCCCATGCACATTTACTTTTGAGACTACGAGGAGGTACCTCGGGAGATCTCCTCACATATTTACTTTTGGGACTACGAGACGGTATCTCGGGAGATCCCCTGTTGAGTATTTATTTATTTTTTACTACGAGACGACATCTCAGGAGAGCCCCTGTTGTTATCACATTGTGTTGTGTTATTATTTCTCTGTAAATTCTTTCTGTTAAATTTACCGTTTTACTTCATTTTATTATATCATCTGTCTTATTATTATATCCTTAGTAGGGACCGGACCTGACCTTATCGCTACTCTACCGAGGTTAGGCTTGGCACTTACTAGGAATCATTGTGGTGTACTCATGCTACTCTTCTGGACATGTTTTGTGTGCAGATCCAGGTGCTTCTTATCAGCCCCGCTATTAGCTGAGAGTGCTTGCTGCTGTACGGAGACTTCAAGGTACATCTTCCGCATCCGCAGACCTAGGAGTCCCCCTCTATTCTCTCCTATGTCATTTACCTTCCGTATTTCTTTTATTAGACTCTGGTGTATAGAGATTCTAGTTTCCTTTTGTAGTTTGTGACTTATGATGTTTCGGGTTTTGGGAATACTGTGTATTACTAGAGTGTTGGTTATTGTACATGCCAAGCGACATTGTTACCAGTTATTTAGTTATCTGTTGCAGTTAGTTGTTAAGTTTTACTTCCATTTTGTTATTTCCGTATTTTGTTAGGCTTACCTAGTCGTAGAGACTAGGTGCCATCACAATGTCTTACAGAGGAAGAATTAGTTCGTGAAAAGTGCTTATCAGAGCTCTAGGTTCATAGGTGTCGTGAGTCACAAGCAAGTTTAGTAGAGTATCGCGGATCGGTACAGAGACATCTGTATTTATCTTCGGGAGGCTATGGAACTGTTAGGAAGAATTACACTTCTTTGATTCCTTGTTGTGCGAAATTGTTGACTTTGAAATTCTAAACTTCTGTATTCTATTCTCTCATAGATGGTGAGGACACGTACAAGTGCATCTGATGGCTAGGCACCCGCCTCCCATGCTAGAGCCGCGAGAGGCCAGGGTCGGGATAGAGGCCGAGGACGTCCACGCGGTACAGCCAGAGCACCCACACGAGCTGCTACAGAGGAGCCCCCAGTAGCTCCAGCTGGAGGGCAGACACCTGAGATACCTGTTGCTGCACCAACCCTCTAGGAGACTCTAGCCCAGTTTCTGAGCATGTTCAATACCTTGCCTCAGGCTGGATTGATTGCACTTGGTCCTTCCACATCTCAGGCCGAGGGAGGAGCACAAACTTCCATCATCGGTAATCCAGAACAACGGGTTCAGGTCGACTAGGTTCCAAAGTTTATACCGATGCAACCGGTAGCTCCAGCTCAGACCGATGTTAGGGCACCAGTTTCTAAGGCGGAGCAGCTTAGACTTGAGAGGTACAAGAAGTACCACCCTCCTACCTTCAGTGGATTGGCGTTAGAGGATGCCCAAGGATTTCTGGAGGAGTGTCACCGTATTCTCCGTACTATGGATGTAGCGGAGTCGAATGGGGTTTCTTTTACTATATTTCATCTTAGAGGAGTACCCTATCAGTGGTGGCGTGCTTATGAGTTGAGTAGTCCGGCTGAGGCAGCTTCACTTACATGGACTCAGTTCTTGGACATGTTTTTGAGAGAGTATGTCCCTCAGAGCCTCATGGACGCATGGCGTGCAGAGTTTGAGCAGTTGTACCAGGGTGCTACGACTGTGTCAGAGTATGCAGTTCACTTCAGCGATTTGGCCCGACATGCACCAGCCTTCATTGCTACAGTTCGAGAGAGGGTTCGTCGGTTTATTGAGGGACTCCACCCCAGTATCAGGCTTAGCATGGCCCGGGAGTTGGAGATGGATATTTATTACCAGCAGGTTATGAGTATTGCTAGGAGATTAGAGGGTATGCTTGCTCGGGAGAGAGAGGAGAGGAAGGCCAAGAGGTCTCGAGAGTCTGGCACTTATAGTGGTATTCGTTCCCTAGCTGTAGTTCTCCATGGTAGGGGCTATGAGAGTCGCCCCGTTCATTCAACTCTTCCAGCCGCTAGTGGTATTCCGGCTCCTTCTAGGCCCCATGAGCCTTATTATGTACCACCCAATATCTAGTGCACCTCCTGTATGTGGTGCTTTTAGAGGCCAGTCCAGCAGACCTATCCCGAGCTAGTCACAGCAGCCATACCTCCGAGAGCTTGTTTTGAGTGTGGCGACACTCGCCATATAGTGAGGGATTGCCCCAGACTTAGGAGGTCTTATGTTCTAGAACCTAATTCTACGCTTTGAAGCCTTAAATATCTCACTTTAGTCTTCCTCAATTTGCGTGCATAGTCGGGGTGTTTTTACGGAAAGCTTTTATGTTAAAACCAAATGAGAAAAATATGAAATTTTTGCCTTAAGATCCATTTGAGTAGACTTCGGTCAACGTTTTGATCAAATAGACCCGAATTCATGTTTTGACGGTCCCGGTGGGTCCGTATCATGATTTGGGACCTGGCCATATGCCCATAATCAAATTCAGAAGTCCCTAGCTCGAGTTATCGGACTTTGTTGAAATTTAAAAGTTTGAAAGCTTAATGACTTTGAAAGTTTGACCAATGTTTGACTTTATTGATATCGGGTCCGTATTTTGGTTCCAGAACTCGGTATAGGTCCAATACTACATTTATGACTTATTTGTGAAATTTGGTGTGAATCGGAGTTGGTTTGACATGATTCAGACGTCCGGTTGTTAATATAGCAATTCTAAAGTTTCTTGAAAATTTTATTTGATTTTTGGTGTCCGGTTCATAGTTCTAGTTATTATTTTGGCGATTTTATCACGCACGCAAGTTCGTATGATATTTATAGACTTGTGTGCATAATTGGTTTAGAGCCACGAGGGCTTGGGTGAGTTTCGGATAGGCTACAGAGTGAAATTGGACTTAGAAATATTGCTGGTGTGTTTCAGTTCTGGTGCATGCCTCTGATCTCGCATTTGCAAGGTCAGGCTTCGTATTTAAGACATCTGATGGGTTTAAATTTGCGAGCAACTCATCGTATTTGTGAAGAGTAGCTGGAACACCACAAGTTCGCATTTGCGAACAATGCTTCGTATTTGCGAAGTGGGTGGGAGGGGGGGGGGGTTATAGGATCACAATTGCGATCAGTTACTCGCATTTGCGGAAGGTCAGAGTTTGCATTTGCGAACAATTCATCGCAAATGCGATGAAAGCAGAGATGTGAAGGTCTTCGCATTCGCAATTGATTATTCGGATTTGCGGGGTTAGCATTTGCGAATCCCAGGTTGCAAATGTGACATCTACAACTGATCAAAATGGGATTTAGATGGGATTTTGGTTCATTCTCTCAAATTTTCAAAACAAGAAACCCTAGAGGCGATTTATCAAAGAACCTTTCTTCCCCAAACCATTGGTAAGTGATTCTACACTAGTTTATTTAAATCTTTCACTACATTTCCTAAGATTTCAACCAAAAATCTTGTGTTTTCATGGTGGAAATTGGGGGTTTTGGGTAGAATTAGAGATTTTTGTAAAATGGGGATTTAGACCTCAAATTGAGGTCGGATTCCAAAACAAATTACATAACCAGGCTTGTGAGTGAATGGATGTTCATATTTTGTGACTTTTACCCGATTTCGAGACGTGGGTCCGGGGAGGCCTTTTGGGGCAATTTTCTAATTCCTTGGTTTAACTTTGATTTCATTAATTAGATTAGTTTCTTATAGTTGTATTTATGGTATGTGATTGATTTTGTCTATATTTGGGCCATTTGGAGTCGGATATTCGTGGAAAAGGCATTGTTATCGATTGATTGAGCTTGGTTCGAGGTAAGTGGCTTGCCTAATCTTGTGTGGGGGAAATCCACTTAGGATTTGATACTGTTGTGAAATGTGAGCGCCGTGTATGTGAGGTGACGAGTACGTACATGCGCTATTTATTGTAAAACCCGATTTTTACTGAGTATCAACATGTTTTCCTTTTACGTTTTAATGAGTATTAGTCTGTTTTCATTCTTAATTGAGCTATTCAAATATGTGTAGTTATCCTGTTTAGTCTAATATCGCATGTTTGCGTGCTTTAACTGCTTATTTGAACTCTGTGAAGCATGCCTAGTTAATTTCCGATTTTCTTTGATCTTTATCTGTATTAACTGTAAAAATCTTGCTGTTAAATGTTGTATTTATCGGTATGAGTTGTGTGTTTACTTTTGAGACTACGAGGCAGTTTCTTGGAAGTTCTCTCTACACATTTACTTTTGAGACTACGAGGTGGTACCTCAGGATTTCTCCCTGCGTGTTTACCTTTGGGACTACGAGGCGGTACCTCGGGAGATCCCCCTGCGCATTTACTTTTGAGACTACGAGGAGGTACCTCGGGATCTCCTCGCATATTTACTTTTGGGACTACGAGACGGTATCTCGATAGATCCCCTGTTGAGTATTTATTTATTTTTGACTACAAGACGACATCTCGGGAGCGCCCCTGTTGTTATCACATTGTGTTGTGTTATTATTTCTCTATGAATTCTTTTCGTTAAATTTCCCATTTTACTTCATTTTATTATATCTTCTGTCTTATTATTATATCCCCAGTAGGGCCCGGACCTGACTTCGTCGCTACTCTACCAAGGTTAGGCTTGGTACTTACTGGGTACCGTTGTGGTGTACTCATACTACTCTTATGCACATGTTTTGTGTGCAAGTCCAGGTGCTTCTTATCAACCCCTCTATTAGCTGAGAGTGCTTGCTTTTGTACGGAGACTTCAAGGTACATCTGCCGCGTCCGCAAACTTCGGAGTCCCCCTCTATTATCTCCTATGTCATTTACTTTCCGTATTTCTTTTATTAGACTCTAATGTATAGAGATTTTAGTTTTCTTCTGTAGCTTGTGAATTATTATGTTTCGAGTTTTGGTAATACTGTGTATTACTAGAGTGTTGGTTATTGTACGTGCCAAGTGGTATTGTTACCAGTTATTTAGTTATTTATTGTAGTTAGTTATTAAGTTTTTCTTCCATTTTGTTATTTCCGTATTTTGTTAATCTTACCTAGTCGTAGAGACTAGGTGCCGTCACGACATCTTACGGAGGGAGAATTGGGTCGTGAAATCATCTCTTACATTTCACTTCCGTACATGTGATATTACTATAGTGATGACCTCATCATGTCGAGAGTTTCCCAATATATAGTGAGAAAGAGGATCATCTCTTGTATCTTGACTTCTTCACCTTTTGAAAGTCTTGAAGGTTTCCTTACACCTTTGTTTTGAGAGATGCTTTAAGTCATTCTTGACATTATCCCAAATAAGTCTTCAACTGCTACGAGCTTGGTTGATTTACATTCTCTTACCAATTCGATTTTTATCATTCCTTGACATCTCATCACGATAATTTGAGATACAAAATTCCCATTTATCTTGGGACCATTGTGTTTTCTTCTTTGTATCTTTGGCATACTCATTAGTGGTGACCGTTAGAGTGACCGATCGTCTTAACATCTTGACTAAAAATATAAATTCTAGACTAGGGCCTTGCCCTTTTGAGGTTTCCTTTTTCACATCCTCCAGTACAATTCTTTGTACGTTCTGGCTCTATTTTTTATAGTATTAACTGACATCATCACCTCATTTTCATTTTCATAGTTCTTAGAATTCGACTTATGATTCTCGCTCACCACAATTGTACTTCTCGACTGTATCATTTTAAAAAAAATATACACTCGACCTTAACCTATAATTTCATTTATTGATAGTCCGATACTTCCTAGATATTTTCCATGCAACATGTGCAATAACTTGAACCTTGACCCTTGTGCTCATCACTTATGTATATACGACGTCAGATAGTCAAAAAGCCTGAGAACCATGTCTCTCACTTCAGGCACAACACACGATCTAGAATAAGAAGAAAGTGAACTCCCTAAATGTCCTTGTAGCCTCCCCGATATAACCTTTTGATCGGCAACACACTTATAAGAGGGACTCTACTTGACACGGCTCCATAGACTTCATAGGACTCGACATAGAACCTAGTGTTTTGATACCACCGTGTGTATCATTATATCAAGTTTGTCAGAACTCAAATCTGTGTGACCGGCACCTGACACACTATCCGATCCGAGAGAACCAACCCATATTATACACCCAAACCATATGCATAGAAACTAATTTAACTGTGGAAGCTCTTTGAAATATATATATATTTTAGAGTTAAACGATGAAAAGTTTTCCAATTCAGAATAATACATGAAGTCTTTCATAATAATACAATGAGAATAAGTAAAATAAATATATTTTCATGTATGTCGTGTACAACCCCATTACTACAAATTTTCACAGCTATTAATGGATCCTCTATACCAACGAATATAACCAAACACTTGGGCTAATGCCCGACTAACATAAATTAAGAAAATAACATGATAACTACCACGAAATAGGAGTGGTGCATCACTATATACCTCAGGAAGAGAGTCATCTAAGTCATGCCGGCATGCCACGTATCATACCTCATCCTGAAATATGTAAAGTAAGTGGGGCCCCAAAGGGCTGAGTACACCACAACGGTACTCAATAAGTGTCATAGACTCTCTCTAACTCAAGTTCCTGGGACAAGATTTTACAAAAACTATGCAACCAATATTTGATATAAGGTGATAAATAATTATATAAATCATGCTCTTTATCATTTCAAATGAAAAGACAAGTGAAGTATAAACCATGATATAAATTCTTAGAACATTTGTATCAATCCAAATTTTTTAATAAAATAATAAAAAGCCATTTCAATTTTCTTATTTCATTGAAATCACTTTGGGCTCCTCAGGACTAAACATAAGAAAGTCTTCTTTATCTTTTACTAAGAGTACTATATCGACACCGACATAATAAACAACTACTAGGTGATCGGCCTAGCAACAAGTATTTGACCCTACTTGTCTAGGCGGCTTGCCGTAGTACCGTACGAGTCAACTTAACCTCATTACTTTAAGTAATGATCATTTTCCCCGTCAGTGAGTGACTTTATCCCACATACCTTGGCCTAGCCTTGGAATGTCTACATCGGCACGTATAGTTTCATGGTAACAAACTTAATATTCGAACCAATGTCGATCGTCTTCACTAGTAACTCCCAAAATATTTGAATATCAAAAATAGATTCATAGCATAATATCCTCAAAGGATCTATTTTATCAAATCATGATTTTCATAGCCAATCCAAACCATTTGAAAAAATTTAAATGAATAACCCTTTTCATGTTAATGCCTTTAGCAATTTAACATCAATCTTTTAAAGATACACAAAGTGCTACTCCATTGTTCAAATTTTAAAACACATACTTTTTCATAAAACATATCTTTATCACTCAAATAGTTTATACTCTTATCAACACATAAGTTTTAATAAGACTTATAATGTTTTTCTTAAGTGTCATCTTGCAAACAAGTTTTAAAAATAAAATTTTTATATAAAATCACATGAGAGTTCAAAATAAACAAACTTAGAAACATATGGTGACATCCTTCCCGCTTATCCCCACAAGTGCGAATGCATATTTATAAATAATATTACGTATTAACTCAAAACATTCTATTAGAGAGATTCCCTCAAGAAGAGTAAGTCATAATCAACTTACCTAAATCTTCAAGCTCTAAATAATACTACACCACTCCAATTGATTAAAATACTTAAATGCCACCAACAATTCAATATCTAACCTTATATATCCCAACTACATAAAAACAAACGTGAAAAGATTCATAAATATCTACTTAGGCTTCACAATTCGGCAACAAGCCTTCAACCATTTCAAATTATCTAATAGGTTCACCCATTTACCTATTCAATTCCATTCTTATCATTTAATACTCATTTGGAGTCATTAATGATACTACGTTAATTACCCAACATCATCAAGTCACTTTTCATTATCTTCTCCAATAAAACCCTAAGTTCAAGAACACCTATTTCAAGAACTAGTGTTGTATTTTATCCAAATGGTGATTCTCGATTCAATTCATTCATCAATTAAGTTATAAAGTCTATAGGAATTATTAGAAACTCAAGACATATCCATTTATACTAATTCATCACTATTCATCTTCTTCTTTGCCCAAAATATTATTTTCAAGACCCACCCTTAGGGTTCATACAATATCCCATTACAACTTCAAATAAAACTAATAAACATGCTACCCATACTTCAATTTATCATATATGTGAAGCTCAAGTGATGGGATTACCTCTTGGTGGAAGAATCTCACTTTTCCTCTTTTTGGTGTTCTTGAAGATTCAATATATTTTTTATGAATTTTGATCCATGAATGATGTTAAAACTAATGTTAAATGGTGTTATGTAGCCACAAATGCATCTTAAACACTTACCTTGAAGTGTGTTGATGAGGGATGTGCTCCTCCTTCTCTCTAGGTTCAAGACCATTATCCAAAATTCCATTTCTTTCTCTCTCCCCAAATTAGTAACTTTTATAATCTTGATGGCATACATAGCTACGCACACCTCCAGTGTAGCTACGCTCCCTTCCTCTTCAGCTCCCCTTCATTTAATACCTTGCTGAAATCAGCTATGCCCAGGGCAGCGTAGATGCATAGCTCGCGTAGCTACGTGACTGCTGAGATACCCTTTAGTAAAAAGATTATAACTTCTTGTAGGAATATTCAAATGACCAACGATTTGAAGAATTGAAAACTAGACTCATAGAGCTTTAATGTAATAGGCGGTACACCACATAAATCGTTATATAATGGGAGTTGTGCTTGTTTGAAGTTAGATCTTGTGCAAACTCATTTGAAACTTTAGCCCATGATATAGTTTCCAACTTGATTTAGCCTTAGGGCTCTTCTTAGACCATGCACCATTCTTAATGCACCTCATTCATATATTATCATGATCAATTGATATCCTTCATATTATTAGTCCTGTTTATACCCGAATTAATATAATTAATACCCGTCAATCTTCTTAATGGTCTTAATACACTTCGAAATTTCTGGGATGTTACATTAATTTGGGGAAAAGGTAAATTTCTTTGGGTAAAAAGGATAGTATTAAGCGCACACGACATTTTCGTTCAATTCTATCATTACAAGCAGCCATGCAAATGAGAATCTGATCCTCTTCGGAAAATGGTTCTTCAGCTAGATCAACTGGATCTAAACCTGTTAGTTTAAGAATATCACGTTTTCAAAGTGCTAAGGACCAAAAAATGGATGGTTCTCAAACTGATTCGGCGCCCAAAAAAGGGAAAAGCATATGAGTTTGGTATTGGTCAGAGGAAAGGTGTCAAATTCGCTTCAAATGTAATTTTTTCATGTATTCAAAGTTTTGTACATGTTAGTATTTACTTTGTAAGAGTTACTTCCTCTAATAGACATGTTTGTTTAGCTTATTGAAAATAGAATATAGTCGTGTATTAATAAATTTGTTCTAATGGAAATCATGTGATATGCTTATATTTATTTATTTTTAATTACAATACAAATGGTAAGTCGTAACTTGGTATTTTATTTTATTCTAATATTGTTAATGAGTTGAAAAGAAAATTATCAGCAACACAGGTTGAACTTTTTGGATTAACTTATTTTTGGTATTTGCTGGATTTGCCTAGAAGAGAATTACAATCTTAGTTGACAGCATAGGTTCAAAAAGAAACGGAGGCTGAAATGCAGTTTCTTGTCAATGGAGTTGTCATGGCCCCAAAACTACAAATCTGTCGTGATAGCGCATAACTCACTCGCTAGGCAAGCCAACATAACAACAA